>NW_010565435.1:101868-123303 GCF_000687285.1 Phaethon lepturus | reverse complement strand
TCCAGAGCCCCGGCCAGGCTTAAGAATAGGTGTCTCTGATTTTTCTTCCTTGCTTAACTCCCGTTGCAGTCACTCCGCGTTACTTCTGCGCGCACCTGTCTGAGCCTTCCTGCAGGCAGACAGTGTTGCCCTGACCAAAGGAATTTCAAGAAAAATTTGTTGCCCGACCTCTTCTCAGTTCTTTCCTTAGCTTTTTTATTCTGCACCTTTTCTGTATTTCCTCTTCTCCTTTTCCCTTGCTTCTGTAGTCGCTGTCAAGAATACCTTGCATTATATTCATGTGTTAATGTATAGGTTTATTTTAAATTTTGTGTATAGTTTCAGAGTTTACAACTGTAGCCAAAAGTTTTTAATGCCTAATCTTCATACAGAAAGGAGTATAACATTTTTTATTTTTGTGGAACAGCTGAATGCTATGTTGCACAAAACTTAAAAAAAAAAAAGTCATTCAGCAATGCAAAAAGGTAATAGCTAGCACCTGTCTGTAATAAGCACTCTTGATATTCCTCAGTCTCTCATTTCTCTAGTTCCATGCAGTTGTGTGGTGAATGGGTAACACTTTGAAAGTAAATTGTTGAACTTTAAAGGTGTCTTGGCAGCTCATGAATGAAAGAGTGAATGAGCTAAAAATATGCTAATTTGTTGGAAGAGTAGTTTGCAAAGGTTAAGTGAAGAAACTGGCAACAGTGGGCCTCAAATCCTGAAACTGCAAAATGTAAAGATTCTGGTATGTCTTTTCAGAACTAGAAATACTTTACTAAATGTGTGAGTTAGCTCAGTATCACACTGCTTATCCCAAGGTTAGGATCAACTCTCAGAACATGACAGGTGCTGGGTCTGGGTTGGATAGTGTTTGATACCTAAGGACTAGAAAGTTCAGAAAAATTCTCTGTTATGTTGTGATAGTTAATTTTGAACTACAAAAATAGTTAATATCAACTTATTCCAGAGAGTTCCTTGATTAACATTTGTGGTTTTGTTTCTGCCTTTTTCAGGTGCCCACCCCTCCCCACACATGGTAAAGCCATCCAAAGATGAGCAGCGTGTAACTAATTTGCAGCTGTTATGTTAGAAGCTGCTGTATCTTCAAATAGGCATGTGCGGCAGGAGTTTTCAGTTCCTCATTCCTGCTGAGTTCCAAATACCCTCACCACAGGAAACTACTTCTTTGCGAAGGTAAGATGCTGTTCAGAAAACAGCTATTCAGATGCTGGCAGAAAACACTTTAGCTTGCTCTCTGGGAGGCCATGTTTTCTGGCTTCTCCTGAGTGTCTACCATTCCACTTAATGTCAAATTTGGAAAAGAAAGATATTCTGCCATGTTATTTTTGAAGCATGTCTCACTCTAGCTACAGGGAACCTATGTGTTTAATTCTAAATCGTGTTTTCCTGTACAGGCTGTCTATAAAAACCTTAGATGTTTAAATACTACAAGTGCTATATCAAGACTTTTTAAAAAATATATATAAAAATACATAGTTTCTGAGAGGAGTTTTTCTGCCTTATTTGCTGATCTTCACATTTCCTTATGTACAATTTCCTTTAGATGTTCGCATTAGTTTGCAACAGATGCGATATACCATGAAACAGAGTCTTGTTACCAAGTAGTATCAATTCTAATAGATCTCTGTTTCGTGTGAGTTTTTTCAACACAGAAAATGGCAAAGTGTTTTGGGGCTGGCTGACTTTTTTTCTTGTACAATTGATGGGTGTTTTTCCTCATTTTCTGATGTCTTTATATTAGGTATTTTTTTCATCTGTGACAGTTCAGTGACTTTCTTGGTGGTTGACACATTAGGTATATTCTTTTTGGTTTTGTAAGGATTTACTTACACTTATTCTGTCTGTTGTATTTTCTTTGTCTTATCTATATGGTCAATGCAAAGAATGGGGTAGTTGGCAAATTCCCAAAGTCAGTTTAGTCTCATGAAGAGAAAATTGAACCAAAGGTAACTTTTCTTGCGCATCTTTTTTCTTTATTTTTTCTTCTATTATTTTGTAACTTGGATTTGGAGAGGATTTCTGCCTGCCAGCAGTTCTTCTCACATCAGTACTAGCAGGCTTGTTGCAACGGTAGTATTCTGTATGGCAAATTGTTATGAAAAAGAGATGGGTGATGCCAGGATAAGTTCAGCTGATTCATACATGTGCTTTGTTCATTCTCAAGCAGGATATGAGCATTTGGAGAAGAGATGATGTTCTGGCATGTTTTGTTGCAACTCTTCTTCATATTATTGCTATTGTAAGGATTAATGATAAAAATTAGCAGTCAAAATATTCTTTAGCTCACAGACCTGCAGCACCATTGTGAATTGTATGCTATATGCAGCTCAAAAATTACGTACAATCTAGGTAAACTATGTTCCTGGAAGCACAAGGCAACGTACCTTGTGTTCTACTATATCCCAAGGTACAGGTAATTCCGTGTAAATGTTAGGTGTGTTCAATGTTGTCATTGCTGGTGTAGGAGTTCTTAGCCCATGGTGCGTTCCACGGCAAATTGTTTGTAATTACAGATTTCCTAACTTCAGGTTATGATTCTAGCTGCTTGGAGAAGAGGCTGTAGCATTTAACACTCTTCTGCTGTTTTTCTGTTTCTTGCCTACTGTTTTTCCTCTTTTTTTTTTTTTTTGGGGGGGGGGAGGAGGTAGGAGTCATTAGTAAAATCTTTCGTTAAAATTAAAATCCTAATCCTGAAATGCTGCTGAGACCTTTTTTTTTTTAAGAGAATCTGATTTGTTGTACATGCCCAGGTTTTGTGGTGTTTTGAAAGAGATGTGATATATCTTATTATTTTCTTTTTGTTTTTGCATGATGAGGTGGGATAGTCCTTCCTTGGAGTTCTTGAACACTGAGAATACAATCTTGTATGCCATTATAAGGAACTGAGAAGTGCAGTTGTTTTTCACTTGGTGGCTGCCATTTCTCTGTAGCATCTCTTCTGACCTAGTTCTAGCAGCTGCTGTTTCAAGAATTTCTGAGTTTTATCTCCTGCTAAGATTGTTCTTGTAGTTGATCTACTATGTTTACTTCTATAGAGGAGCACCCTACTACCTGACTGAATTGAAATATCACGTCCCAAGTGGTCCAGGACACTGTTCCTTACATTGTGTTTCTCAGAATTGCTATTGGTAGAGTTGACAGAATTTACTCTGATAAGATAGAAAAGTTTCCATGGCTGTTTTGTGCAAGGGAGAATGATAGTCATGTGGCACAAGGCATAGTATTCCAGCTTCTGTCTGCATGACTGTTACTTGAAAATTCAATTTGCTCTGTATAACTTTCTACTTACTATTACTGTGCGGCTGATAAAAACTCTAACTTTGAGCTTTTTCAGAACTTAGTTGAAACATTTTATTAACTATATTAAAGTTTATTTTCAGTAGTTACTTGCAGAATGGTTCTCAGTTCAAATTCATTTTGACCTAGTTACAGTAACAACCATTTTACTTCTCACTGTTTATGATCCTTTTACTGTTTCTGTTTCTTACTGCTTGGATATTGATATATGTAGAAAAAAAGTAATTAAAGTAATTTGGAGTTTTCCTTGAGGCAGTATATGGAATTGTGCCCTTGTTGCTTTCACATTTTCTCGTAGTTGTTTTGAAATCTTGGGTCTCAGTATTTGGAATGGAAGCACTGTGTAGAAGTGTTTATTTAGTTCAAAATTATTACTGTTGAATTTTAAGATCAGAATTATCTGTACTATGCTATCTAGTTGTAAAGTGGGTCTTGATCTTGTCTTGCACTTTTTTGAGGTTAAATAAGGACGATGACTGCATTTTGAAATGTGTAAGTGTAGCGCCTGACAGAGACACGTATCATCAACCTGACTTGTATCCTGAAATTTTGACAGCTCTATCGCAGCACTTTACAATAACTTGAAGTATGCAGTGAGAAGTGGATATGTCTTCATGGATTCTTACTGTTTTCCTATACCGTCTCTTACAAATTTGACCATCTTATTAAGAGAATGATCCTTTAGGAAACTTCAGTGTAAAAGGCAGCTCTATTCTCAGTGTACTTTCTGTTGCAGTTTGTCTGCTGCAGACAACAGCCACTTGTTTTCTTTCTTGATTTTTGAAGCATGAACTGCATTGTTTGGGCACTTTTTCTTCTGCTAGTATATCAGGACCCTTGTTCACCTGGTCTTCCGTCCAATCCAAGCCACTTTTCTTGTCTGTTGCCTCTTTCTATCCTGTGTGAAAACAGAATGTATCTTAATTTTTTATTCCAGGGTTTTTGTAGATATTAACTTGGTACCATAGGGCCCATTCCACGTCTCTTCTGAATCCCAGCATTGTGGGGTTAGCTGGAAAGACTTTTCATGAATGTAACCTAATTTTCTACCTTTTGACAAGTGAATATTTAGCTCCCATTTATGTGGAGAATTATGAACCTTCCCAGTAGTTTCAGCGCTATGACTGTAGTTGTCAGTTTGAAAAAAAAAAAAAGGCAGTTAAAAAACTGAAATTGGCATGGAAGGTGACTAGACTTGTGGTTTGGCTTGCAAGCCAACTTGAAGCTTGTAGTCATTTGAGTGAGATACAGCATTCTTCTAAGGGGGGTGTGTGTGTGTGTGTGTGAATCTTAGCAATTAATTGATGGTTTCTTCTTGCACCCAAGGGAGGGTGTGTTTAACTTCCAGCATGAATTGATGCTTCCTGAGTTACTTGGAATGGTCTGAGGCAGGGTCAGGGACTGTGCAGCTAAATGTACTTCACTCAATAGCCTAAATGAAGCTATCTAAATCCTGTTTGCAATAAGCAAAAGAAGAGGATGTCCAAAGTTCACTTTACTTTTGTGCAACCACAATAATGCTCAGGTCACATTGCTTTATGTGTGTAGTAGTCTAAAATTTTAAATATACATAACGTGTGTGTATATAGGCACGCATACTAGGTGCACCAGGAGCCATAGTTTCTTATTAAAAAGAAAAAAGTGACTATGCTTTGTTCTTGAGCTGGTTTAAACTCTGTTACTACTGATTACCAGAACAGCAGGTAATGAACGGGTATTTAAATTCTGAAGCTTGCTTACTGCTGCTTGGTCTGAAAGCAAATTTTGAAATTTGCTTAGTGTTGCTGAGCCCCGGTTAAGAGAGTGTGGTGGAGGATATTATTTCTATAGGGCCATTGATGTGTGCAGGCTCCCTAGTTAAGCAGAAATGGGTTATCCACAAGATAGGAAGGGATGAACTTTATGTAGAGAGGTTTGAGGACTCTTTTGACTACAGCAGTTATTATTTAATGTATTAAGATTCTTTTTTTTCTTGAATGCAATACCTTTTTAAATTTTGTATGTTTTCTTCTTTTCTTCTTCATTCTTTCTTTTTTTAAGCTATGTGAAAGTATTTGATGCAAAGCTATTATTTTGAAAGAGAAACTAGACCAGGTGCTGTATATATAGGGACCAGCTGTTGTGACATTAATAAAGGAATATTCCAGGTTTAGTTTTCTGCTCTCTGAAAGGCTTCTTCAGGATAGGTTAGGTGGGTTTATCTTTGTCTTGGTACTGGTCTGAAAAATAGTTCTAATTTTGTAATTCTTGTATCGGATGCTAATTGCCTGAACAGTTATGAGGTTCACTATAAGAAACCAACACAGGTAGCTAAGTATTCTTGTTTAAATAAGAGTTTTCCTTTGTCTTCCTAAAGCAGAGTATAGGGTTTGAAGAACAGCAGTAATGAAAAAATGAGTAATAGATTTTAAAAATCCTTATCAGTTGCTGTAGAGATCTGAGTTTTTACCTGGTGCTGATCACTTTTAATTGATATTTTTATAGGACCAGCTTACACTGACCTATCATGGCATCTAACAAATTTGTCATTAAGGTAAGTAGAATGTCATGGCTTTTATTTAAAAAAAAAAAAAAAATCTGTAGTACTGCTTAGAATGTGTGTATGTTGATTTTACAAGTTAATGATGGAGAGGTGTATCCTTCAGGCTTCTGGTCATAGTAGCATATTTTGTGTCAGCTTTTCTCTCTCTTCGGAAGCAAACTTCTTGAATCTCTGCTGTATCATGGCAGAGTGTATCTGAGGTCAGCTGAAGATTAAAATCGTGTAACTAAAAGTGATTAGTTGTGGAGTTAGAAATAGAATCTGCATGAATTTGTAGTAAAATAGTATTTGCTGCCTGAAATAAAATTTAAGGCTGATCCTTCTCTTACCGTAGTCTTTCAATATTATTTTTGTGCTGTCCAGATAATCTAAGAGTTCCTGGTTTAAGGAGTAGCGATGTTCTTAAACTATTTATCACACTTGACTCTTTATTTGCATCTTTTTTTGCTTCTTTTCCCATTTTCACAGATTAGTTGTCTTGCATCCAGTAAAATGCCATTGCAGTTTATTTTACAAACAGTCTCAGACTTTTGGTTATGTATCTGAAGAGTAACGCTTTTCAAAACATCTGTAATAAACATAACACTTCATAATTTTACTGGAACTATATGAGCTTATCAATAAATAAAACTAATTGTTCAGTAAAAATTGTGAAACCTTCTTTTTTAGACTTTCTCTCTTGTCTCTGTGTTCCTGTATGTTTAGGTAATGCATATGTTTCTAAGTGATTAGCACAATATGTTATTCTTTTGAAAATGTCTCTTCCAGGAACTTTCTTAACAGAAGAGACTTTTTCCTCTGTGGATAAGCTTGGGTTTTTTGGAGGGCAGCTACAAAAGCCTTCCTGACTGATCAGGCTGTGGAAGCTGTTGATGCTTGGTTTTGTGGGTAACTGACCTGTTCAACAAGCAGACCAAACACTTAATTTTTGTTTGCTGTGTGTTCTTTTCCAAGGAAAACTGCTGTCGTTCAGTGAGATGTTAGCTTTAATTTTTTTTTTACTGTCTGACATGATTGTAAACCTTAAATTGACAGTATCATGTCTGTACTATTCATTGCTTCTGAATTGATATAGGAGTTCGGAGAAATATCTTTGATTTTGAGCACATTTTAGCTGATACTCTGAGTCTGTATGCCACTAATGTGGGTTAGAGGAGCTGGAGCTGAAGGCATTGCTTTTCTCAGCAGAGAACTCTTGATATCAATATTAATGTAAGTGCTCAAAAAAACAAGTCGTGTGAGTTGAAGTATCTTCACTACATAAAAAGCCTTAAGATATTTGATTACTGACCTGCATTATTACCATTTATGCTTTAATTTTGCATCATTACTGTTTATGCTCATTCAGCATAAATGCTTTACTGGGATTCAGCATGGACCCTTTCAATCACTAAGTTTAACATCACTGACTATCTAAGCAAATGGGTGGGTTCTCATTGAGCTTGCATTTGTAGGTAAGCAATATCACAGATACAACTTTTGAGAGTACCCATGAGATGCAACTTTATTTTCTTTCTGATGGTATTTGAGAAATGAGGATAAGTTTTTTGCATGTACTGGATGCTGAAAATTAACTTTGTCTTGACTAAAATCTGTCAAATATATAATGTAAATATGTGAAAAGCTGATTGAAATTCACTCTGTGCACAGATGCGTAACATTTTGCTTGTTAGATTGGGTATTTTGTGTGTGAATTTTTGCTTCTTTACATGCACTGGATTTGTATTTAATGTGAATATTCCCTTTTTAAACACTGTTCAACTTTTGCATAAGTTTTTCAAGGAAGATACCTGTGTGGAAGACTCTCCATTAAAAGGCAGAAAATATTGTTGCTCCTCTCTGCAGGGGAGTATAGAAGATACTATATTCTTACTTTTGGGTTCCTCATGATTGAAATTGAGAGGGGTATTTTACTGAATCTGAAAATATCTTCTACATTCTCTACTTTTAAGTTTTTAGATTTTGTGAGCATGTGTATGTTAATCCTTTTGGTAAGAGAGTGAAAAGTACAGCTTATCAGTCTTTCAGGTCTTGGCTGACTGGAATGTAATTAAGAGGAAAACACCTGTAATGTGTTTAATGGCTTTGCTTCGCAACAACATGTATTTTATATGAGAATCTCTGTACCGCCAATGTAATGGTCAATTATTTTCAGTAGAGGGAGTACTTGGCCTATTTTTGAAAGGCGATCCTAAGCTTGGTTTTATGGGCAATTAAGAGCAATTGAAATAAAATAATTGATGCAGTAAAATAGCTTTAAATCTTAACACAAAAGCTACAGTTAGGTCCTAAACACACTTTGTTCGCTTGCCAAGTGGCTGGATGCCATTAGTGTTGTGATGTGCAACAGATAATATTTTATGCAAGTTAATTTGATCAGCAATTTTCAATTTTAGGAAATATTGATACTTCATAAAGTGCTGCATAGTAAAATACCCACAAATCTGGAAAATAAGACATATGAATTTAATTAAGCTTTCTCTGTGCGTTGCTAAAATATTTTACTGCTGTTCTGAGAAATACATCTTTAATTGGTGAGGCTTAAAGCAAAATCATGAACTCTATATGGATTTGAAAAATAATATTGCTAGGGCCTTGTTTAAAAATTTGGACAAACTAGAAAGAAATGCTCTTCCAGAATTGTGTAAATTGACTTTATTCATGCCAAACTGTGGGACTAAATATAGTAATTTTTATGGCTGTAATAGAAAAATTTCATTTACTGTTTTGTGCAATTCATTGATTTGCCAAATACTGAAGACTTTAAGTTGTTACTACATTTCAATAGCTCAACTCAAAGGGAAGCTTTTTTTACTTTGTCATTTCCTACTTCGAGAAGTTAAGAGCTCTGTTCTGTATCAGGTTTGTAGGCCTTTGCTAGCACATAGGTTAAGATAATTATAGTTTCAGTGTTCCCTCAGGTCATCCAGCACACTCTGCAATTGATTTTTCAGCGGTGCTCTTTGTTATCAATTTAAATTATTGCATGCTGGAAGTGTTTATGAAACTTTGTGGTCCTTCCTACTTGAAACTTTTTGCTTGCTTTAAATTGCAAGTTTCTTTGAAACAGCGGGCATATTTTTCTCTTTTTTATAACATGATTGGACAGAAAAATGCCAGTATGACTATAATGGGGTCAATTTTCCCCTTCATTTTGCTTGTGCATGTATCCTTTAGTTGTTTTCTGTTGATGTATCTTAGTGTAATCATTAAGATACTGATTTATAACCGAAGACATCTTAACATCTGTCTTTGCATGTCTTAGAACTGCTTCATGAAAGAAAGTGTGCATAGAAAGAATGTTGTTTATAGGCCCTAACAGTCGGTTGAAGGAAGTGGAAAGGTATCTTCTTGTCAGACAATATGCTAGTATGTATCTACAGCGCTGTACGGGTCATTTTAGGGTCTGCTTACAGACCTGTAGAAGGTATTATTGTCTTTGGTCTGGAATAAGATAATGACCAGCTTATTTTGAAAAGACCTTTTTTGTTATTTCCATGTGTGTTTAAATATGTTAATAGATTTCTAATGCTAAAGCTTCACCATATCTCTGGCCTTTCCAGTGCTTTATTTTTTTTAGCTACCAGTTGAAATGTAATACAGCGGTAGTATGTCAACAAAGATTTCCGCATCAGATATGACTGGATGATTCTTAGGTGACATCTAAGTGGGCTAGACAGATTAAAGTTTACCTTTCTGTGAAGTGTGTCCATTGAATTAGTTGATCAATATTCCTGTAAATATTTTGCCCTGTGAGAAAGTGGTGTGTTTGCTTCTTGTGAGTAGTTCGGAGAGAAAAAAAAATAGATAGGTGAGTAGATTTTCTAATCTAATTTTTTAATTTACCTCTGATCCCATATAATGAGTAATGGAGGATAGTAAATGCATTTTACTGCATTTGTGAATGCATGAATGCAGTGCTCTCAAGTGGAGCATGATGATAAGGAAGACTGTGATTAAAGTAATTTTTTCATACGTTGTGACTTGATTTTTTAGAGAGTGCTTAGTTAAAATAACTAATAAATACAATATTTTTATGTCCATAGCAAAACTAGGACATTTGTATATGAATTTCCTGTAGTTTGACTACTCACAAATGTTTCAACAGAAACATGCTAAGATTAGATTCTCTGCAATTAGATAGAATTTGTAAAAGTATTTTAAATCTTACAAGTAAGGTACTGGTGTTCTCCAAACTGACTAACAGTTGTAAAATTTTACTGTGTGTTCCTATATTTACTTTTTGGGTCTTTAAAAATTAAGAAATACCTATATTAACAATTAAATAGTGGTTTTTTAGAGATGGAGTTCTCCTAAAGTAGCATTCTCAGAACAACTCGAAATACAGGTGGTTGGAGTTGTTATTATCAAACAGCATCATATGCTTCACTCACTATGATGTTCATTTCTACAGGAATGTGTAAAATATGATTCTTGTCTAAAAGGGCTTAAAAGTCTTGAAGAAGATAAAAAGGGGCAGGGGGGGAATATTATTTAAAAGAGAAAGTAGAAAACAACAATAATGGATGGAGGGACATCTATTTAATTCTCTTCCTTAATTCTGCATTTAATTCACGATTTCATGGGACCAGATATGGAATAATTAAAGTGATGAGTAAATAAGTTCCAGAAGAAAGAAAAGAGGAAGTTGGGAGGTAGAGGGGGGAGGAAAATTAAGTGTACGATCTAATTCTAAACCTCCTGGAGTCAATGGATGTTTCCTCACTGACCTCAGAGGATTAATTTTCAAGCCTAGGGAAATGATGAGTGGATGAAGAGTTGAGAGATTAAAGTGTTAGCAGAAGGAGAAAGGAACAGGAAGCCAGAGGGATAAACATCAATAGTGGAAACACTGCTTTCACAGGGATCACTTCAAATAAGGAATAAAAAGATGATTCAACTTGCGTTACTGTTTTTTCGTAATTCAGATAAATCTGATTAGTTCTAGAAGTACCAGTTGTGCCAGAAAATTAGGGTTTTCCTAATTGTGAGCACTATAGTTCTGTGGCAGTGATACAGGATTCTAAATACACACCATACCAAGTGATACGAGTCTTTTTTAGACATAATTAATTCAAAGGTGTAATCCCCATGATATTTGCTATATGCCTTATTTCTGACCAGCATTATCATAACTTATACCTCTACTGTTCTGCTTCTTGAAAATCTTGGTGGTACTGCCTGCTTGACCTGAGTCCAGCAGTGAAAGACAAAGGGTTGGGAAACTTAGAAGCAGACTTCAATCTCTCTGAGTCCAGCAAAACATCAGGGCTTAGCAGAGATGCTGCATGGGGTCACTGAATGTCTTTAGGTCCTGGGAGAGGCTTCAGCTTGCGCTGTAGGTGAAATTCTTCAATTCTTTCCAGTGAGTTCACATGGAGGTTAGTAGGCTGGGTGGTAAAAGGATCCACGTTTCATATAGTACCTGGTGAAGTCATGTGCAAACAGTTTAATGATTCAGTGATGCAGTTTTTGCTCTTGATGTTAGTATCATGAAAATTTACTGTAAAAATTTTCATATTGTTTTGTGTGGCCATCTCCCCACCCTGGACAGTGTAGATGGATTCTAATATGTGGAAGTCATCTGAGTATTTGATATATGAGTGTGTTCTGACTGGACTGTGGAGTAAAAGGGAGAAGAGAGACTGATGACACGTTTTTATTCTTTCCTTATGTTTCATCCATGTGGTTCACAACTTCCTTAAAAGGCATCTATCTTTAAAAGCAAAATTATTGCTTAGTTTCAATTCTCAAATAAAAGCTTGGTTTCTGGACATTGTGTTCACTGCAGCACTTATTCAACCGTGACTTTGCAGTATTTTTCTTGACTCAGTAGGCAAACTTTTCCTTAAATAATGGTACCACAGGACATGGCATCTTATTTCAGAATTCTGCTGCAGTCATTGCAAAGCATGAGCACTGATGATGCTCAACTATTGTGAAAACCCCTTAAACTGCTGATAAAATGATGACTCATGGTCACCTGATGAAAACAGATTCATTACCATGACTCCAGAAACTTTAGATCCCATGTAAGTGTTTCACTTCCCACACTAGTTCTTCTAAAAAGGATGATGATACAGTTATTTTCTAACAGTTGACAGCTGCTTGATTAAGCTGTGACAATGTGGTTGGCAAAAACTATGAATTCCAGACTTTTTTAATAATAGTTTAAGGAACTGAAAATCTGTATGAGCTGTGAAGAAGTCACTGACATTACTCGCAGTGTTACTTGGAGTGTTTTCTAATCAAATTATACATCCTAGATTTCATTTACCACTACTGAATTAAGTTCTTTTTATAGTGGATCTGACCCAAACCTCACTGAAGTCAATGGGCTTTGGAGCCTGTAGGAGTATATTGGCAGCACACTGTAGCTTAACCAAGGACACGCTAATTTATTTCATCAACAGCCTTTCTCAGTTTGAGTTCTCTGTCTTTTATAAATGCAGTATGTTTGTCTATAATGTCAATGTCTAAAAAAGTTAGGCTGGAAAAATACTGAAAGGTGATACAGCCAAATAATAAAATCACTTTTAATTTCAGTATGAAAAGAGTAAAATGAAAACCGCTGTGTTGTCAACTTGTGATGATCCAGGCACTGTGAAAAGATGGATAAAGTGAAAATAGAATTATGAAAAAACACGAAATTAGTCTTTAGTTGTGTATGATTCTATGTTACAAAGCAGAGAAAGGTAGTATGGAATGGTACATTGACTATTAAATGGTCAGGACTTCCACTGGTGATTTTTGTCTTGTGCTACTTTCCCTTTTGACTGGAAATACTGCTAACTTGAAATGTTCTGAGACACTGTTTATTTCAAAGGTACATGATTGAAACTTTGGCTAGAGTGGATAATGTTGGTGTGTGTATGGGACCAATGTAAAAATATTAATTTCTCTTTGTTTTTAAACAGATGTTGACTAAGTAAAATTCATGCTTTAAAATTTAACATGCTGACTACTACAGTTTCTTTTTTGGTTATATCTTGATTTCTATTTGTTTTTTTTCCATTTTCCAGAAATCCAGAATTCCAAATTTCCAGAAATTCCAGAAATTTCCATTTCAAACTTAGATAATGAACATTATGTATTTATTCTGTGCTAAAAACTGGGATGCATCTAAAAGAATGTTCTGGTCAGAATTGAATATTAACTTCAGATGTTAAGAAAAAAGGTAGAAACAAGATAAAGTTCTTAGATGCTATAATATCAAACTATGTCAACAAATTACATATGGGAAAGTCATGGCTCATTTGTTGTTTGTTTTGGGTTTTTTTTAAATCTCTGCATCCTTCTCCACCTTTTTTATTACCACAGGAAATTACCACATGATGACATGTAGTAATAATGTCAGAAATACATTTCAAAAATGAACTACAATATGGAGTGAAGCGGTAACTTAATTGTTAAAAAAGAACTCTCACTGCAGAGGGCAAGTTCTGTAGAGTTTATCCATATTCTAGCCCTTCTGCTACTGTATATTGTTCTATCCTTCTGTTTTCTAGCAGAATCTATCTACTTTTCCTTTGTGTGATATTGCTTGGCCAAATGAATGGAAAGAATAAATATATTCATTTATATAATGAATAAAAATCAGATTAGCTGTATAGGTTCACTTAGTTATACAAAGAAATTGTAAATGAAGATAGGTCTTGCCAAGCCATGGTGTCTGTACCTTTGCATATTGAGCTAACCTATTTTTTTATTTCCCTGCTTCATAGAATGCAGTATTTTTAATGAGGCCTATAGAAAAGACAGCTCTGCCTTCTTGCTACAAAACAGTCTTTGTAGCTGAGAGATTTTTTTACTTGAGAAAGTGGGAAAAGAACAGTTTGTGGTCTTGATCATGTGCAGATGGTTTTGAACCAAAGTCTTAACTTCAGTGCTTTGAGTGCTTCGAGATGATCTTTTCCTGTTGGCTGTGTACGCTTTGCTAGGGAATTATGGTCCATTTTATGAAGCCTTAAGAGCAAGTGTCGTCTTTCTTGGTTTTTTACTTTCTTGTCTTTGTAACCTCTTTCATTGAGGCTTCTTTGCTATTTCTGCTACCTGTGTGTTTTATAGATCCTCTTGCATGAAATCCTACAATCTACAAGCTTTAGCAAAAAAAAGATTTTATTCCTTTTTGTATGTCACTTGCCATGTACATATTAAATAGCATTCAGGTGGAGAATCACTACAAAGATGTTGCATCAAATGCACATTGCAGAATAGTTAGTTGTTAGTCTTGAGGGAGAGTCAGGAAAAGAACAGAAGTAAGGAAGAATGCCATAATATCACTCATTTCCACGCAACAAAATGTAACACAGCCACAGAGCGTTTTCTCAGCTTTTTCATATTGTTGGTGACTCTATCCTTATTTTGCTCTAAAACCCTGTGTAGTAACTAAACTAAGCTCTATCCCGTGTGCAAGGTTCACTTTGCACGGCCCTGCTTAGTTTCCAGGAAGTAGTGAGGTGCCTGGCATATCTGACACCACTCAGCTGGTGAAGCAATAGTTTATATAAGATACAGTTAAATACAGCCTTTCAAGTTCAAGCCAATATGCTCCTCTTTTAAACTCAGAGGGTTGTCTTTGTTCATTGGATATACCAGTGATTTAATAGCACTCATAATTAACCAAATATACATGGTTGTGGTTTATCCTGCTTTGTATCATACAGATAAAAGCTGATAGAAGTCTGTAGCTCTGAACATAAAATATTTGCTGAACTGAAAAGTTGGGAAAGGGCTAAGTCTTGGGCCATTAAAAAGGATCTGTTCAATGCCAAGATCCTAGAATTTGACAGTCAGTAGGGTCACGCAGTTTGTAACTTTCCCTTCTTTATTTTGACATTCCTATAGTATAAAAATAGGAGGGAGGGTAATATAAGTAGCACTATCTTAGTGTGTTGCCTTGCCATAATAAGGTAATTTTAAGTAGTGGAAAACAAGCTTATAAAGAGTTATTCCCATTGTGGTATTGTCTGTTAGTCTCTGGTTCTTATTTTCCTGGGTATTAAACTGTCACGTGGTCACAATCCATGTCTTGGGGAATTTACAAACAATTTAGTTGATAGGAGTGAGTCTGACGCATCAAAAGTGGAAAATGAAGTTCACGATTTAAAAAAGCAGTCAAACAAAACCATATTCTCGCCTCAGTCAAGTGCTGAGTACTGAGTGTTTGTAGTATAATATGAAATAGACTGAATAGCAGTGACTGGTGATTAAATCATCTCTGGCTGCCATGGGCATCCTGGCGGAGAGAAGTCTTGTAGGAGGATTTGGAATAAAAGAACAACACTGCTTTATGGATTTCTTCAGAAAATTGTTAGAATTTGTCATTAATTTTAAATCTTTATATGCCAATTCATGCATCTTTCAGAAAATTAAATTGAGTGTTTTATTTTGCTTTTATTGTTTGGTGAAAATGGAGTGGTGTTTAGAGATGACCTTGAAGACTTCAAAAAAATGTTAAGGAAAATGTTTCTTTGCCTGTGTTCCATCTTCACCCTGATAATTGTCAGGAATTGTTACTTGATTTGCAGAACATTTGGAGGATACAATTACTTGCTGATTATGAACTGAAAAGAGATTTAATCACAGATGCCCAGCATATTCTATGTAGTTCAGAAAACTCGTTGCTAATTTGAAGCCATTTTCTACAGGGCTATTAGAGGTGGTTCATATGTCACTGTTCTAGAGAGGCCTGCGTTATTAAGCATGTAGGAACTGTTGGGATTTGGTCTGGTTGTGTAAATTCCTATCTGAACTATGATACAGATTTTGGGAAGGAAAAATCCAGTGATAAAGAATACAGTAAAAGATATTGTAAGTTCAGAAGTGAAATGATATTTGGATATCATTAGAACCTACCTTTTTCTTAGACTATCCTTTGCAAGCATCAAGAAATCTCACAGTATTTCAAGCTGTACACCTAGAAAATCACTTAAAGCTCTGTTGTTGGTAGCCAGTGTTGGGACAAGGTGAGGCAACTGTTATTCACGTACCATTATGAGACAGCATTCCCACCCCAAACAGAGAAAATGAAGGTTGCAAAATACAATTTCCAGATTTGTAAATTGGCCAGGCCATTGGATCTGCAACAAAGTGTTATGAATACCACTGATGATCAGAGTGTTAAAATATAATAGAAAGCCTGATCTTCACAGTGGACTACAAATTCAAAACTAGGTTAGAAGGAGAAAATACTTCTGAAATTACCAGCAGCATTGCTTGTCATGTTTCTTGGAGACCCATGTGTAAGCAGAACCTCACCTCACATACTATTGCTTTGCCAATTTGGTATTCCTCTTTTACATGGAGATATTAGGAATGTATTAGAAATAGTAGATTGTCAAACACTTTAGCTTTTTTTATTAAGCAAAAAGCGGAGAGCTTCAGAATCACCATTAACTCTCCTTAGCTGTGGGCTCTTATATGGAGCTTTTTGAAATGATGCCTAAATGGTAGCATAGAGCTGTGCCTACTCCTCAGAGAGTACAGGTGTTCCTGGAATAACTTCAGCTTGCATCCTCCTCCTGAGTATTCCTATTCCATGTCGGAAGTGGTTATGTCCTTAACACCAGACTTTATCTACATAGATACTAGTGACTTTAAATTGATGCAAATGGTAATTTCAAAATAGGCAACATCATGGTATTTAAAAGGGTAAGCTCATTCACTGTGAACGTCTACTTTATAGTAATGCCCAAATCAAAATCTTCTCTGCTGATGATGGCTGTCATCATATTGGTACTTGATTTTGAAATACAACTTCTTACTCTTTGGATTGCCACATAGATTTAGTGGTTAGACCTTGATCAGCAAGTGGCATGCTTACTTCTCTAATTTGATCATTTGCAAATCAGTTAAGTCATCCTCAAGATTTTTAGATTAGTTCCCTTGTCTTTTCAGTAATAGTTTGGATCTGGAGCAGGCTGTGGAAGGTCAGTGTCCTATGGGGAGAGCAACTTGGGGATAAGCTTTCCCTGTATAACTGTTGTGGAATAGCAGGGCTGTATGTTTAACTTCTAAAATTGGAGATACGATGCAGACTATAAGCATGAAAATGCAATAATATAACCATTAATATTCTAAGGAACAGATTGCATGTGAACAGGTAATGGATTGGAATGATAATGCTGCTACCTAAACAGAAAGAAATCAGCCATGGAATACTTGTGTTCTGGTGTTTTCCTCTGTGGCTTCCATAGGAAGCTTCTGCAATCTGGTTTTATACAAAATAAATTCTCAGGCCTTACTTTGTTGTTTGCAGCTGTCTTCAGCCAATCCATGAATATTTCTCTATTACAGTGAAAGCAGAACATTTGCAAATAATTCCACACTGAAGCAATGAATAACATAAAGCTTTATTAACTTAAAAAAAAAAAAAAAAAAAAATTGTTACAGGGTCTGGTCATGGTGGGATTCAATTCTGACATTCCTCCTTTGGTGCAAGATTAAGTTTGGTCTGAGGAAGCTTAGTCTAGCTGGCCAGTGGCATAGAAGCAGCAGGCACCAAGAATAAGATGGCGGTGGTGTTGGCGGTGGAGGAAGCTGCTCTGAGGCTGTGGCTACGATGGATGGAGACCCCCGCCGGTGCGCCCGGGCCAGCTTCAGCACCAGCCCCGACCCGGACAGCGGCTCTCCCGGCGGAGTGGGGCTGCTCCGCGGCGGGAAGGCCTGCGTCCAAGCCCTGGTTCAGCATTCAGCCTGAGGAATGGCCGCTGCAGCCGTGGCAGCGCCTAATGCTGCTTGGCTTCTTCCTCCCTGGTATAGTTTAGCTAACTAGTCCCCCTCTTCAAAGACAGAGAAATGGAAAGTGGTGTTCGTTTCCGTTCCACCTAGTAACAGAGCCATACTGCTTCCTTTAAGGAAACTCAGAAGAACCCGTTTCAAGGGTCATTTACTGTTTGTTTTTATAAGGAATTACTCTTCATATGTATTTCTTTTCTAATGACTTCTTGATCATTTCTCTAATTTGGGAAGTATACTTTTAAAGACTTATGGTGACATGCTTGTTTTTCTTAAATGCTTGTGGAACAGAAACACAACCTTGTAAGGCGTGTGTTTCCCTAATGGAGTTAGAATGGTCCCACAGTGCGAATTCTGTTTGTCCATTATATCTTTGAATTTTTCTCTTCTAATGTTAATCCTGTAATTTTAGAGAAAAAACTGTTTTGAAGAACCTTGCTTTCCATGTACACATTAGAAATATCAATACAGTATAAGCATATGGAAAACTTAATAGGCAATTTCTCCTTCCCCCTTTACCCTCCCATGTATGCAAATGAACACTGGGGAGGAGAGAGCAAATAGAACCAAAAATCTGTCTCTGACCTTTCTACATATTCTTGTACACCCATATTCTTGATAAAAACTTTGTACTTTCAATCCCTCTGTCTCTTTTTTCAATGACATCTTAGAAATTGCAGCCATTGGTAGTGGGGTTCACAGATAGATGCTGGAAAGATGATGCCCTCTGCTTTTTATTGCTGTCTGTGGGAGGAAATCTCAATTAGTGTGAAAATTTGAGAATTCTTCTATTGAGTGAAGGAAGAAAATATTTTTGATTTATACCACATACTCGCCTTTTAAAATCGTATGTTTTATTGCTAGACATAGAATGGGAAGATGGGACTGTTTGACATGCTTTAGCTATGGCGGTCTTTAGGTCTAAGTATGTGAATGGTAAAGCTACTAATTGAACTCCCTGTGTTGCAGATGACTTGCATCTTCTTTTCCCTAATGATTTCACAGTGATTTCCTCAATAAACCATGAGAGCAGTAGGACTTTGTTTGGTTTTTTGGTTTGTTTTTTTTTTAAAAAAAAAAGGAGGTACCAGTGGTTGCAGAAGACTTTCTAGTGATCCCTAAGTAAATTAGCAACAGCAATTTACAGCAAAAATTTGCTGTAAATTTTTTTGCAGCAAAAATTTGCTAAAAATCACCAAATCAGAGATTTAAGACATTCATATAGTAAAGCTGTGATTCAGTAGTTAGAGTTGTAATAAAATTTAGCATAGTTTAGTACATCTTATGTGCTAAGAGAATATGAGTGATGTTACCGGGGTTTCAGAATGTCTTAGTCTTTAACGATGATGATTTTTATTTTTAATTCCTTGATTTTTTTCCCCAAAATTCTTTTCCTTTCTAAACAATGTAAAGGGAAGAAAAATTAGCTTTTGTGAAATCTGAGTCCTCTGTTTACTTTTATAAAAGCTTTGTTTCAATTTATTAAAAGGGGGGAAAGATGTAGGTATATATATGTTGTAATGCTCATTTTGAGAAACTTAAATCTCACTGCTTCTAATATTGGCAGTCTGGCACTCGTTGTAATTATAATAGGTTATTTCATGCTGCTTTATATTCATGGTTGTGATACTGAAATGTTAAGACCACACACAGACAACAAGGTCTCTAGCCACTTACACATGTAAACAGTCTGGCTTTTTACAAAGTGGAAAAATATTTCTTGTGCAGTATTTTAACATGAACAGCATGTTAAGGCTCAATCTGCAACTGTGTCAACATTTCTTTGGCTGTAACCATTAATTCTGTAGCCTCTTGATAATATGTAAAATGTGAAACTGGTTTGTTTACTACTGGGATTTGTCAGCAATTACTGTCCGCATTTAGCTTAGTACTTTCAAATAGATAATAGATCAAAGAATTATTTTGCATCATCACTCTGGTTTTAGTAAAACAAAGAAATTTTTTTTTCAGCTGGCTTTGGGCTCTTTAAAGGGACATTGGAGCAATGAATTTCATAAATATTTTTCTTATACCTGTTCGTCGTTAGTAGGCACCGGTACAATTCATTAAATAAGATTCTGTAACTAGTATTTGACGTGAATTTAGCTATAGAGACAAGAACATGCACCTCTTTCAGGCCTCAGTTATCGTGAGACCTGGCATGGCTTCAACATAGCTAGGATTTTTTGTTTTGTTTATTTTCTTGTAATTAACATGTTTTCAGCATTCTTATTGCCAGTAGGACCTGCAAGTGCAGTGGTCATGTGCAATATTATCGAAGTGCTATATCATCTTCATCACAAAGAATTGTGAAGGCTACAAGTTCTAATAGACAGTTCTTCATTTGTTATAGTATGGAACCAATAAGAGTAAGATGGCATAGAAGCATTTTCATGGATATTATATGTAGTCAAATGTCAAATATTTGTTTTTATATAGTGTCTTTTATCCCTTTCTCAAAGTCTTTATTAATATATTTATTAATTTAGTCTCAGCAAAAAACCCCAAACAAACCCCCAAACTTACTAGACATATCTACAGAACTTTGGTCAGGATTTTTTTGTTTACTTAGAAATAGGCTGTATAATCACTAATTAAAACTTGCCACTGTTCCTGAGAAGGTTGCCATTAATTAATTCTGTGATCTGAGGGGCACTTTGTTAAAATATTTCACCTGAGCTTTTCTTATAAGTTTGTACAAATCTGAAGTATTTTTTTTCCTATGAGTCTTTTATTTAAGAGTTAAAAATAACAACATAGTATAGGTAGCACATAAATCCATACAACTGTCACTTAAATCTCAAAATGCAGACAGAATTGCAATATGGATGAGCTAAATTACTGGGAGGAAATTTAGTTTTAGAAATAGTCAGCTGATAGAAAAAGCTATTACATTAAACTCTTAAAAGGCAAACCTCTATTTTTAAAGTCACTATTATAAAGTATTTAATAAATGTGTAACTATTACTATAGGAGATTAGTAAAGCTTTCAGTCAGTAGATCACTGTCTTTTCATTTTTAAGACTTAAATGCTCTTGGCTGCTTAAATTCTGTTACCATTACTGAATATCGCTCAGACCAGATGTTTTGTAAGTGCTAAAATTTGAATGTCTCTTTTGCCCGGTAAAAATCAAACATACCATTCTCCCAAACAGCATTTGAACAAAGAGAATCAATGCGCTTCATCATTCCTATTCAGCTGTCTGGCCCAGCTTCATTTCCTTTGATGGAAAAATGATAAATATAAATTAGAAAGTGAGGCAGCAGTTTATTTTTATCTGCTAGTTAAAACTAAAGTCTTGATACCAGTTTTGTGTTCCAAGTTTTTAAATGTTTAAGTTAAATTGTGACTTTTCTGTAAAGAATTTGTTTAGTACAGTAATTGGAAGAGAATATTTTTTCTAGAACCAGTAGATCATTTTCCAGCTGCATGTTATGGCATAGTAAAGGAGCTCCTTTAAAACTGTTCCTAACCATTTTGTGTCATGTCCCCCCCACCCTCCCCCATGTCAACTGACATGCTTGGCCTCTTCAAAAAATATACATACTGTATAGTCTTTATATAATGTTACTATATTAATACATATATTAAAAATAAGTTAGGGGTTTTTTCTTTTTTTTCCCCTGGAAATGGTACATTTTGGACATACCTACCAGCTATTGTAGTCTTTTGAATGGTAACAAGTCACAGGCTTCAAGAAGCAACAGTAATTGTAGTTAAGTTTTGTGATGAGCCCTTTGCCATTTGTTTGGAAATCTCCCCAGGTTATCTGTATCTGGGAAAATGAGTTTACATTTATTCAGTAGATTCAATTTTTAGCTAAGAAAACCCTCTACTGAGAGTGAATCTCCCA
>NW_010565435.1:62655-101837 GCF_000687285.1 Phaethon lepturus | reverse complement strand
TGCTGAACTGGGGATTAGAAGGGTGAAGATGGAGTCTGTCTAATTTGAAAGCAAAGAAGAGAAAGAGGTTGGATGACTGACTTAAACCATCACCAACAACAAAAGGCAAACAAATCAAAACTGCTGAAGATCCTTATTATTTATGGGGCAGAGACTGGGGGTGGCTGGCATGAGAATGGGCTACAGGGATTCAGTAGTTTGGGCAAGGAACAGAGAGCAGTGGATCAGGAATGAGGAGAAAGTTAATGATGGATGTCAGCACTGGAGCAGGGATGTGCAGGTAGTGTCAAACTGGAAGCTGAACTAAAAGGTTGAATGGATAGAAGGTCGGGAACGGGGCAATAGTCTCCTGCTTGCCCTTTCTTCTTCCAAAGTATGGAGCAGGGGGAATAAAACAGGAATTAGTAATGGCTTGATAATGAGATGAGGATTAAGGTAGTAAATGGTATTAAAATTGATGGAAAATCTTGAGTGGCAAGACTAATTGGTCAAATGACTGGTTTTGGCAGCTTGAAATAGGGAAGATATTAGGAATATCCAGATGCTGGAAAGTGTCTTTTTTGGGGGA
The DNA here is from genome assembly GCF_000687285.1 of Phaethon lepturus. Classification (NCBI taxonomy): domain Eukaryota; kingdom Metazoa; phylum Chordata; class Aves; order Phaethontiformes; family Phaethontidae; genus Phaethon; species Phaethon lepturus. Next base: position 101,269 of record NW_010565435.1, on the reverse strand, counting down.
TGATGGGCACAATTGTTTGCTTTATAGTCTGCACTCTGCTTTACACCCTGGAAAGAGAACCTGTGGCCCCTGAAGTTGCAAAATGTTTTATCCTTCTCCACAACTAATCCAACGCAAGGATGATGGTTTACTGTAGGTTAATTGTATTGGTTCAATTGGCAGTGACTTCTGTGGGGCTTCCAATCCTGCTAATTTCCCTGTGGGAGTCAATGTGTTACCATATGGTAGATTTTACTTAATTAGTTTTCCACCTGCCCTTACCAAGGCCATTTCAGAAACTGTTTAACTTAACAAATCTACCTGCAGTCATCTAGGAGCACGTGTGATATCCTTGGCCTTTTTTGAAGTCTTTTTGTGATTGTGTTTTTGGTGTATCACTGCTTCACTATGTGCATTTTTCTTACAAAGAGATGAACGGTATCTGTGTAAGCTGGAAAAAATTAAGTTTACTTCAGTGTTGTATTTTTACCAGGAGCGAGTCCTTAAAGGTGTACTTAACTGGAATATAGGTAAACTATTCCAGGAGTCCATTTTTCAAGACTTTGTTAGAAAGGTCAGACCTCTTCTTGAGCATTTATCTCCTAGCTATTCCTACTCTTAATTAGTTAATGGGGAATAAAATGAATTTGGATAATCTCCATGTCCTCAGTAGTATAGAAAGACACTGCATTTTTAAAAAACAAATCAAACCCCTTGCAAAACAGAAAATCTGTATGAAGAGATTTTTTTAAATTCTGATTTTATTGTGTTTTTGTCATCTACAGTTATATAAAAGAACTAACATTTTATCCAAAAAGTGTATATTTCTCTTGGTGGTTTTTAAACACTTGTATATTTGCCTCAATGTTTGAAAAATGCTTCGCTGATAAAATTGGAGATTTTTTGGAGCTTGTTATTTTTCATTGGTTTTCTGAAGCATCAAATACAAAATTTTGGTCTGTGAAAGACTTTTCACTAAGTACTACCAATAATTTTTTTTTTTTTTTGCTAGTCATGCTTTTTCATCTATTCATGACCTATCATGTAATTTCAAGAAGATGTAACTTTTGTTAGGCTCAAGATGACTTTTTATCCATGAATTTTTAGTGTAACTATTTCAGAGTAATCTTGAGCCTAACAAAGGAAGGTTGAAGGCTGTATTGAAAAACTTTAAAGCCAGCAAGATTTGGAGCTTCTAGCACTTTTATCATGTGGTAATCTTTAATATTAATAAATTTAAACGCTTACACACCCTGGTCTCTAGTGTTCTCTTTGATGTTAATTACTTTACAGTAGATGACATAAATTCATTCTTGGTGTCAGACAAGTAAGGAAATATTTCCTCTTCATTTAACTGTGTCCCTTAGCAACACAGTAGGTCTTATTAGTTGATTAATAACACATCTTTTTGTTGTGTTTGTTGTATACAAATGCTTGTCTTTCTGCCTTTTTAAAAATCTCTGAGTGGATCCTTATTACTAAGTTCAAGCAAAAAATAATATAAAGATATAAATACATGGCTATATATAAGCATAATGAGGATTAACAACATTCTTGGACATGTTAAAGCAAAGTTGATTTTTTTTTGTCTTCCTCTTACTAATGTGAATCAGATAAAATGGACAGTGCGTTCACTTGTTCCTGTCTCTGGTACTCGGTGCTCCTGACATCCAGGAACTGTAATCTGTCATATGCTGTCATCTCTGTTTCTTCATTCCTTTTAACGAAGACAGTTGTGAAGCTAGCATACGATCAGTTTTTTAAATTAAAAAATGAGCTGTTGCTTTCCAAGGGGTAATTTCCTCTCAAACTGTAATGTAGGGTGTTTTCTGTTGAAATCCATGGAAAAAACTTAGGGTTTTTTTACTTAATTTATAAAGTGTACTCTTTCCTGCATTGGCTCTTTAAAAAGATGCAGACATGTAGGAAGTGAAAATTCAGCTTTGCAGATATTGTTGAAGGTCTTTAGTTGGCTTAGTCTTACCAGCCATTGCCTTTGGTAGGTGATTTTTGCAGCATGTGACAGTTCATCCTTTGGTTTTGCTCTTAAGATTTTCAAACTTACAATTGTATGACAGCTGTAGCTTTTTTTTAAACCAATGAAATCATGTTATATTAGTAGCATCTGTCATCATGTATTTTAATATAAAATTTCTGACTACTGGTAGGCATTGCTGAAGTTCTATCAGAACTGTTACAGCTGTATACAAAGAGGCCTTTCCCTCTTGCCAGCCTGTCTGTTCAAACTTTGTGGGTTTCCAATAACATGGCTACAGGTGAATATTGTAACAGGAAGAAAAGAAACCTTCTGACCTGTAATATGATCTGTCTATTGGAAGAATGCTTCATAGAACTGTTTATCCACTGCCCACAGAGGATAAGACCTTTACACTGGATGCTACTGTTGCACTGCCTTTAGAAGAAAGGGGAAGTGTACCTGAAATTCATGGATGAATGTCTTGAGCAAGATGCAAGTGGATTTATGCTATTGAAGTTGATTGCAAAGCTTTAAAATGTTGGTGTTGCATGTTTTCTAGGATTATTATTAATTTTATTCAACTGTTTTAAACATTTAAATGGGAATGTGAAACTTCTACTGGATCTGCTTGTTTTTACGTATCAGCAAGTTTAAAGATCCTGAAGGATATGTTTTATCCTCAGGTACAACAAATTGTCTCTAAATGTGTCTGTAAACCTTTTCTGCATCTATGCAGAGATGTTAAAATGGCAGAATTTGACCTTGTCTTTTAAAATCTATTATTTTCCATTGCTGCTACTATTGTTGGTATTGTTTGTTTCTGTAGCCGAGATGGATTTTTTTAATGACTTTTTTTTAAATTACTTTTCTTCTTAAGCAGCTGTAACCAGAAATACGTATAGGAATCTTTATTTGTTAAGACGAGATTGTGAAAACAAGGTAACTAAACATAATGCAGCATTATAAAGACTGTAGTCTTAAAAACTGCTTCTGTATTATGCCAAATTGATTTTTAGTTCTACTGTTTCTATACAAGTAGAAGTGCTATTGGCAGATATGGTTTACATATATAGATTAGTGTAGAATTTTCTTCAAAACCTTCAACACCCTTTTGTAATAATCAACTGTAAGGATATTTAAAGCAGTTATTATTTTATTCCCCATGCATATTGAGTGAGAGTGCTTTTTAAAAATACTGGAAAGCAGAGCTAAATGCAAATTTTGTAATGTTAAAACTCCAACGGAAAAGACTCTGGCAGGTTACATTTCTTTCATACTTTTGTGCTTCCTTTGAAAGAAAAACTTTCCCAGATGGTCATTGCCGGGTACTGAATGTGACCAGTAATTTTATGTAAGCATTTAAGTTCATAGCCTCTGTCAGAATTCCTTATTTGGGTATTGGATTCTTTGCAAAGGGTTTTTCATTTTTTGCCACTATCTTTACACTATTAAATGAATGTAAGTTGAGAGTAAGATTATCTGCAAGGTCAGTTAAAGCATGATGGACGTAGTATACTTACCGAGGTTGGAACTAGAAATAAACACACAAAGGAAAGTATATGGCCATGCTGATAGTTATAAATTAAGTGTCAAGGTTTCAAATCTGGGAAAGTATCATCAGAATTTATAAAGTTCTATTTAAATAGTCCATTCTCCTCACTTCAGACATCTGTTACTGGTTATTGTTTGAGTGACCACCATGTACATTATACAAAAAGGAATGTGTTTTTTGTAAGATCTCTGCTAATGTGGCAGATAAAATCCCAGTGTTTGATAGCAGTGCCAAAGGGCAAAGAGGTGCTGAACAATATTCCTCATCTTTACCATAACTTTCCTTCCTGGAAAAACAGGCTTTGACAGTGGGAAAATGAAGACCAAGATAAGGAGAGGTGGAAAGAGGCTTGGGAACTGAGAGTGATATAGAACAGAACTGTATTTCAGCAAGGAAGGGGGAAAAAAGTCTTCTCTTACGCCAATGCATCAATAATAATTTTTGTTGATTACAAATTTGAGTTATATCTCCTTGCTATGGTAATAAATTAAAAGGACTAGCAAGTTAAGAAACAGTTGTTTTTGTTGGCATGTAGTGTAAACTGAACCTAGTTTTTACAGCTCTAGCAACTGATTGTTGTCTTTTTTTAAAAGAAAAATGCACTGTTTTTATTAATGCAAAATGCTGTATCAGTCTCAAAATGTCATTTTTCAGAGGAACAAAATTGGCACTGATGAAAATTGTTTACTCCTTGCAAGATATGAAGAAGTTGACAATGGTGGTTTTCTTGTTTTTATTGATTATGGTCATTAAATTGCAATACAGCAGGTAGGGATGTTTGTTGCGTGTAAACTGTATTTCTTTCCCGCTTACAAAGCTAAGTGGGTAGATAGAGTTTATGAAAAATCAGGTGTACTGCAGACATGTTAGCTAGTGCAGTTTTAGCTTTCCATTTTAACATTTTGCTGGAGAGACATAAACATTGCAGTTAAGCAAGATTTAATTCAGCTAGGTGACATCTTGGATGCTCGTTGTTAGATGGTGCACCTTACTTTACTGAGCTGCTCTCTTCTGTCAGTTTTGCTATAGCACTCACCTGTTTTGAAGATGCATTAAGCAGGAATTGTGATCTTGGCAGGCATGGAGAAAGTCTTGAATGATGAACTTAATGCTTCATGACATTTTTCATGAATTTAGGAGATCTGTGGCAATTTTTTGCAATAGGCTTACTGATAGAGCAAGGAAAATAGATGTATTTTTGGCTAGAAAATGATAAAAATATGTTAAGGGACTGTTTTACACAATATTATCATTTTATATACAGAAGGTGGCTTTTTTTTTTCCCCCAGCAGTTTGGTTCAGTATAGGGGGAATCTGGGAGATGGGTGAAGCAGAATTAGTCTCCTGAGGGAGAAAGCACTAGCCTGAGCACAATTCCCTCTGTATTTGCGCACACCAGAAGGTACTAAGATGCATTTGTAGAGCTTTGTTATTTACTAAGATGTCATTAAAAAAGCTCAAAGTTTTGAAACAGATGCATTAACTTTGAAAACTAATTTTCTAGTTTCAGTGTTCTTAGCTGCAGAAGAAACAATGGGGTTTAATATAGTTGTCTATTTTTAGTTAATTTGTACTCTGCATTGGAATAAGTACACAGAAGGCCAGATTTTAGCATATGTGTGAATAATAAACTTTAGCAGATCTTGTTCTTTTTAAACTGCACTAGTTCCATGTATTTGAGAGTGCCTTGTATGATAGGACTAGGAAGTTGTCAGATCAATGTCTAACATCTGTAGCAGGCAAATTAGCACAAACTCCATGAAGGCAGAATGAATTGGTATACAGATTTGCATAGTACATTGGGAAAAAGTCAAAGTATCCATTGTAAAGAGAAGTCATGCACCACAGCCTTCTGGCTTCTTCGCAAGAACTCGTGAGTGTAAGGAACAGGGAAATCTGGTTGCTGTGACCCATTTAGATTCTCCAGAAGTGATTGACAAGGTGCCTCACCAAAGTCTCTTTAAGTGAGCTGAAAAAGAAGGTCCTTGCATAGATTACCTGGCTAAAGGATAAAGGTGGATGGAGGCAATACTGGAGTCGAACAGGGAACTCTGGGGCAAACACTGTTTGTATTTGTAAATGACCTGAGAAGGGAGCTGAATAACAAAGGCTTACAATGAAGTATTGCAAAAAATCTCAGAGTACTGAGTGACTGTAAAGTTAAATGACAGATAAATAGGTAAATGAGATGTATGTGGGGGTGAGGGAGAACAGCTTCAATCTTACAGATGCAAATGATGGGTCCTGAACACAGGATTACCACACAGGAATGACCTTAAAGTTTGTATTTTCTGAAAGCATCAGCTCAATGCACAGCAGCAATTTAAAAAACGGAGTAAATTTGGGGAATTAGTAGGAACTGAATGAAGAAAACGTAAGTAACGCTATCACTGTGCCATGGTACAAATTGAGGGCACATACACTTTTTAAACATGACATATGCTTGTAGTTCTCCTTAGTGGAACTAAGAGAATTAGTGAGAGGTGTGGAACTTTCTCAGTATAGGGAACGTTTTAACACTCTTCAGCCTGGAAGAGCAAAAGCTGGAGGTGGGTGGGTGGGGAATAATAGTGGTCTATTAAATCATGGATGGCGGGAAGAGATAAATAAGAAATGACTGTTTGTTCTAGTTTAACAACCAAGGGTATTTAATGAAACCAACATGATAATTTGAAACGAACTAGAAGATAGGATTCCTCATGCATGTGTGATCAGTTTGTGAGACTGTTTGCCGCAGGATATTGTGGATGCAAAAATTCATGCAGTTTTATAAACCAGTTTAACAAATTCTGGGAGAAAACAATCACCAATGACTTCTAAATACAGATATAGCCTATGATCTCATAAAGCCCTAGAATCCTACATTGCCAAAAGTCTAATACATCTACTGAGGAAAGTACCATTATTTGCTTATCTTATTTAACCTTTTCCTGTAGATAGCTACTACTAGATGGTGTCAGAGCATACATGTTATTGTGGACCTTTGGATTGACCCAATACAACTTTTTATGTATTTAAAGTGTACATTGTGTTACATAAAATCAACACTATTTATAATTTTCAGTGATTTTAATGTTTTCCATGTGTGTTAGGATTGCTGCTAATTATCACTGGAACTTTTATAAACATAATTGTGGGAAATATTTCCCACATATTCCCAATTAGTAATATAATCCATGGGAAATTTGAAAAAATTGGCTTTGAAATTTAAAACTTCAACTTTTAAAAAATGCATTCACAAATATCAGTTGAAATCCTACGTACTGATAGTCTTTTTTAACATTACTAAAATTATGTCCTTTCTTCTTTGAGGCAACAGTTTTTTTGATCTCAGTGAAACAGGTAAATATTTTTTTGAGAATAAATCAGTCCTCCTTGCCATTCCGCCCCCCCCCAAGCTTTAAAATAGGACTTTTCTGAAATCTTGGGAGCATGTTGTTTCTATTACACTTCATAATAGGTGAAAATGAGCAGTGTGTTACCCATGCTGTCTGTACATTTTATTAAAAACAAGTGTTTTCCCTTGAGTTTTCATTACTTGATTGACCACATGTGAATATAATACCTATCAATGCCCTTAGTGTGAAAAAGAATTACAGAAAATGACAAAAACAGTTTTAGATTATACTTGTGTGAAGTACTGAGTTGGTTTCTTTCTATGTCCATTTAATGTTTGTTTCCATGTTAAAAACAATCACACTTGGTTTGGGTTGTCTTTTCCCCTGTTGGAAGAGACTTGAGTCAATTAACTCATTTTTACAGATCTTTAGAAGAAAAATGGTAGGCACTTAACCCGCAACCTGAGAAACTGAGTAGAAAGAGGAATATTTCCAAAAGGATTCACTACTTTTTTTTTGTTGTTAGAAATTTTTGATATGCCTGCTAGGTCCACATAAATACTGATTAACATGTGTACCATCTAATGCTGTACACCCCTGCCTTCCTTACAGGTATGTGATGTGTTACTGGTGCCTCCTGAAGGCCTGATGTTAGAACAGAGTCAGGTGTACTTTTTCAGCTGCATCTGATTTAAGTTATGGTCAAGTCATCCACCACCTGCTTTTCATTGCCCTATTCTCCTACCAGAGGTTACCACTACTTAAGTTTGTGAGCAGAGATATATGAATAGTTATTCCCTATTTATTTCTATCAAACTCAGTTTTTTAGTATGTGTTTTAAAACAGATGTCGTATGAAAACTGGTTTAGTTAGGGGACAGTTGTACCTGTTTGACTCTGGAAGCGGTAAACTCTGGAAGAAGTAAGATGGGGGTAGATTGGGCAAGGACAGACAAATGTGGAAACAGTTTTCCTTAGCAGGTTAAGTTTTAGTCTAAGCAGCCTTTCTGGTGACAAACACCTCCAGCAGGAAGCAGTGGTACATTTCACAACTCAGTCTTGCTTTTTGCTAACTCTTCAGTGTTCAACTATGATAGAAGTATGTAAAATATTAACAATCAGTTGATCCTGTTCATTTTGTATCCATTTTTCTTTTTATTTATGCACAAAGTCTATTTATTATATACTCTGTTCAATGCCAGATGAAAACATTTTTCACTTGGACATTAAAAAAAAATTGTGTTTCTTTGCTCTCCGTCTGGTAATTGCTTGAGGTTTTTGCTGCTCTGTTTCCATTTTGAAATACGATGTATCCTCCATCCATTTGATTCTGGTTTTTCAGCAGTAGGATTTAGAGCATCACGTGCTCACTTGCAAGGTTCATCTGTTTCTTCCCTTACATGTTTGTAGATAAATCATTGATTATTTTGTTGTGCTTTCGTCTGTTTTATGTTCACTAAATATGCACCCACTTAATAGAAGGATTTTGTCCAAAGGGTGTCACTTTTGTAAGATGTCTTTTTCAGAAGTTAATCACTTCATTCTTAATGTTATTTCTGAAAAAGCTTTCATGCCGTTCTGAAACATTCCTGGCTTAGCTTTGTTTCAGAGACAGATCAGTTAAAATGCAGAGTTTACAAGTACTTCTTTTACGCACTTGGAAAATATAACTTTTCAACCACTTAAGCGAATTTAACAATGTTAAGAAATTTGGCTTGCTAGTCCTTTTTTGCAAATAAAAAATACTTTTGCTTTATGTATTTGCCTTAAAGTCTGAGCATGTGTAATCAATGTATCTTTAATCTGTTAAAGTATTTTGGCATGAGGATTTAACATCTGCAAATATTTTATATTGAAACGTGGGCTGCAGATGTTTGGTTGGTTTTCTGTTGCCTCCTGTGTCCCGCTTCAGTAGCTGCATGCTGCGGTAGGTAACATCTTCATGAGAGGGAGGGAAGGAAGTAAGTTTTAGGGCAGGTGAGACCTTGTCTCTTAGTATAAAAAAGAATCAGAGACTTTGTGAAATAATTGCAAAGTTGGGGAACGTGGAACAATTTCCTGTGTGGGATCTGCCCTCGCTTCCCCATTCTGTTTTTGTGAGAGGGAAGTCGGCCCATCCCTGCAGCTGTTGTACAATAAACTCAAGAAATATGTTGCTGGATGCATCATATGCTTGAGAACTGCTGCTCCCTTCATTTTAGTAATGTGCACATTACCTTACCAAACAAACATTGTGGTTTATCTCTTCTTCACCTTACGAGAATTTTGTAAGTTGTGTTTTCCTTGCTATCCAATGGCTGGATTTATTTTCTCTGACAGAGTTTACATCAAAAGATAGTGAGGGTGGTGTCTTTTTAGTTTAATTTTTATTGCACTTAATTTTCTAGTCACGACTAGCATATGCAGAAACACATGAAATCAGGTGGTAGATTACTAAGCTCCTTAGCCATCCTGTATAATTTTTCTTTTCGTATGCCTAATGAATACACCGGTAGCTTTCCAATACATACTTGGTGATCTTTTGTTTGTACTTTAAAGTTTGGCTCATTGATATTAAAATATATTGTGAAAACCTGTGAAAATTGTTTAACAAGTTAAAGGTCTGAAAACGGCCCTCAAGTCTTTTTATTACTGGCTGTAATTTCTTCAGAAAATTATATTGTCACTTAACTCTTCATGATTAAGTTTGTTGGAAGCTTTAGTCATCCCTGCTGTTTCGTAGCAGAACTTTAAGCAAACCCTTTTATGTATTATGAACCTCTAATCATTCTAGTTGCTTTAACCAATTGCTAGACTTGTGATAGTTAGAAACAGCCAAATTTGAAGTTCAATTTAGTTGCTATGAGGAAGTATTGAAGAAGCTGATAGTGAACTAGGTACTTGTCTGATCTACAATGCAGAAATCAAAGGAAGTAGTGATCGTTGTTAGGGTTACCAGTTCTCAATACTTAATATGATGATACCTATTACTGCAGTAGCTGATTATTACAAAATGAATAAGTCAGATGTGCAGAGCTTTTTGTACAGGGTATGTACTCGTTCCTTTGTCTTCCACCTGGGTAAGAAACTAAATCCCAGCACTGACTTTCTAGAACCACAAAGGGCATCCCAAATTCCAGTTTAGTACAGCAGTGACAAGGCCATTTTTCTCACCATGAATCACTTTCCTAGTACCAAACTTTTGTTGTTGGTAGCTTAGGGCGAGAGCTAGGTAAGGTAGCTGTAATCTTTATTTGCACCCACTTACCAAAGATCAGGTGATACACAGTAACGTGTTATCCCGTGGCATTACACTGGTGTGTCCAAGCCATAAGAAATGTCCTTAAAATTTACAATTAACTGCATTTAGATAGATGGTGAATATGTTTGGCTATCCAGTTAATATGGCCTCTCACCCTCCCCAACCCAAAGTGTCATACATGCAGGTTGCTGCAGAGATTAGTATTTCTTCATGGCTTGCTAGCTATGATTTTAAAGATACCATAGTTTTTATAACAATATTTTACGACAAAAGGGTGAAACCAGCTTGTTGGAATCTCAAATTATCTTTCTTTTATCTTGAACAAATAGTGGGCTGCTATTTCTGTTTTTCTGGATCAGTTCTGACACAGGCAGGGACATGGCATATATCCTTTCAAAACAATGTTGAGATTGCACTGTTATTTGGAGACTTTGCCCTGAGGAAAAACTTGCTTTTTGCAATTGTTTGAGCTCCAGCTACATGGCTCCTTTCAATATGTAGGCTACAAAACCTCCTACGGAATTGGGACCCAACCAGCATAGATTGACAACTGAAATTAAGCTTAATTCTCTCATGCAATTTAGGCCTCTTTTTCAACATTGTACCTGATAGAGCAGTTCTCCTACACCAGTGCAGATGTTTAGATTAAGTAATTACTGCTTAGCCTGACTGTGGGTGATGAACTGAAGGGCTCTGTTTGAAGCATTCTTGCTAAAAAACATGCAGGTCCTTTACCAAGGCAGATACTTAGGGTGTTCTTGAAGGAGTTGCCTTGATTAATTTATTTTAATCTGCTGATTTGCGTGGCTGCCTCACAATTATATGCTTTAACAGCATATTAGTCCTTAATTTGAAAGTCTCCAGTGTCATACACAGCTCCATCAGATTTGAAACTACTCAGATTTCTTTACACTTTTCTAGGGGTTGAATCATCCACGCACGTTTCTTGTTTTCTTCTTCCCAGCATTTCTTACATTTAATATCCTGTTTATCTGCATTTTCTAAGAGGTCTAACATATTGCCTTGATGTTGCATCCTAGTTCTTGTTGTGTTCTCAGGCCACTTTTTGCTGAAGTTTCTTCTAAAGGCTTGTTCTCTGCTTGTACCTCTTTGCTTGGCATGGGAATTCCTGAGTGTGATCTTAATACTCCTACAGCTCATTGGTTGAATTTTCAGATACTACTTCTTTCATTCCACTAAAACACCAGAAAATCGAATGCTCCTCCCTTTAGGAATTTCTCAGACATGAACTATACTCCTGAAAAAGCAAGCCAACCACTTTTGAAAGATTACTTATATATAACTCGTATTCAGCTTATAAAAGGAGGGGGAGGGATATCTTCCCTGCTTTTGGAAAGTCAGAATGCATTTTAAGTTGACAGATTCCTTCTGAATCTGTGTATAATTTAGTACAGCTATCTTTGAGGATAGATCTTCAAACTAGAACCCCCTACACCATTAACTGTTGATCTGCTGCTCCCTCTTCACTGTTGCAGTGATCGCATAGATTTTTGAAAGCAGGGGACTGAAAAGGTCTAGGTGATCTCAGATGATGGCTATAATCCTCTTGAACAAGGCCAGCTATTTGTCAAAACTTTTGTACATCTCTAGTAAATAAAATAGAATCCCATTTGAGATTTCCAAAGGGCAGCCTAGTTGTTTGCTGGACACTCATGAAACTACAATATACAGCCCAGATACTGTAAAGTTTTCTGAAACATAGCAGAGCTCAGTCTGTGGGTATGAGTTTCTAGTTACTCTTCCAGTTGTGCACACTTTCCATCTTTTCCCCTTTTTGTGATTCACGATCCTGTAGTCTCATTTTCCATCTAGTACAAGCAGCTGTGAATTCCCCAATAATACAGTGGATGGCACAGCGTTGAGGATGGTTTTGGGTTACGACTCATCTCCTTGGAGCCATGCAATATTTATAACAAACTACAAGATCATAAAAATTTCCAGAACCAAGCAGTTCTTATTCAGAAAAAACAGAAAGTCAAAAGTTACATTTCCCACTCCCTTGACTTTTGCTTCTTAATTCTTGACCATTCTGGAGAATGGACCTTGATCATAAGTTACTTGAGGGTTCCTGCTTGTGGCTTCTTCCAGAGCCTTCTCTCTGGTCCATTCTTCACTCTTTCTGAATTAGCTGATGAGAAATCCTTTTATAATCACCAGTTCCTCTTGTCAGTTGACCTTCTGATTAATCTCATGACAGTAAAACCAAGCACTAGTGTCCTGTTGTTTTCTAAACACTCTCTTGAAATTCACAGTTGAAAAACTACCTTGCTTTGAACAGTAACAGTAGCTAGAGAGTCACTATTTGTGCAACTTGAGTGTATGGTGAAAAAAAAACCACCCACAAATCCACAAATCCTTTTTTTCTTCCTCTCTTTTTTTTTTCCTAGGATGACCCCCTTCCCCCCCTGGGGGGGGGGGGGGGGAAAATGGAAAAGCTATGCACATATCAAATTGTAACTTTATCTACTTCTTGAAAGCATGAGATACGTATGATGTCACGTGTCACCAAACCACCTTTGTTCCCATATAGCCATCAGCAGTGATGATGGCATAAATAGCTATCCTGAGCAATGAGCTTATGCAGATTGAGGTATTTGACTACTTGAAGAGTGTCCCCTACAGTTTAGGAAACTCATATATTACTTTGAATCATTGTGCTCCTAGACACACTTGTAAATGAAAGGTAAATTGATTTTCTATAATGACAAATATATCTCCCGTGCTGTATGCTCACTTGCTTAAATGATTTTTGCCTGTTGCTATTGCTGTAGAAGAGAAAAAGTCAAAATACTGAAAATCATTGGTGCTAAATGTATAAACAAAAGGAAGACACATCATTTTCTTTGGGGTCACGAAGATAACGGAGAACAAACTTTTGCTTTTAAAAAAATGGGAAAAGAGAATATAGTTGGCACAGTGTATAGGCCAATGACAATACATAATTGTACTTAATGCTGTAGACATGTGAACTTGCATAATTGAACTTTGAACATTTACTGATTTTTAGAAAGAATTTGGAAAAGGATAGACTATATTAAAATTTACCTGTTTATTATGAGAGAAGATGTTTCACACATGCTTCTCTTTTTTTTTTTCTTCTCCACCAAATCTTAGTCATGCTTTTGCCACTTGGAGACTGATGATACCACCTGTTAATTATGTCTTTGGAAGCCCTTTTCAGCATCGAGACATTTTTGAGTGGTCATTGGTCTTTAGTCTATTTTTTTGAAACTATTAACATCATCCCCGGGGTGAAATAAAATTATCACTGCAACTAAGTATCTCACCTTTCAGGGAAGGGGTAACATTAGAAAGAAACAGTCCCTGTAGGCTTAGGCTGGAGAACTGAAGTTTTACAGTGTAGGGCACACTTCTCTCTGGGAAAGTGAGAAACTGGGAAATGTGGTTCAAAATTGTCTTTAACTAAAATATAAACAAAGCAAGGCTTATAGGCAAAGGCATTGTCTTTCTGTAGATGAGTTAATATAACAAACTCCCCAAGCTTTTGGTACTACAAAGACCATTCTGGTCTGAAGCAGAGACAGCAGACTTCAGGCTAACTACTACCATTACACTGATGGTGTCCCCTATGTTTGCAACTACCCTTCTGGAAAGTGAAAGACAGTGTGACAGTTGCAGCTCTACTCCTTCCAGCCTGCCCCCAAAAGCTAGCCAAACTATTGTATGTTTCCTTTACAATTAATTCTGACCCTACAGCTCGCATCTGTAGAATAATCACAGAAATGGGAAATGTTAATATGTGTCTTGGGAGGCTGGCTCTCCAGTCCTGTCTGGTTTAATGTTATAGCACATTTGGAATGATGTAACTGAATACAAACTCACTATGCTTATCCCCAGCATCCCAAGTATTTTTGTTTAGAATGACTGTTCTTAATGCTATTTAAGTGATGCAGTTTAAAGAAATGAGAGTACCCGTGTAGGAGACCTCTGATTGTAAAGATGAGTATAGCAATACTTTTTTTTTTTTTTTAATTTCTCTGCTCATTTTGGGGGACTTGGGGTGATAATCCACTATCTAATATGCACTTATCCTGGGCCAAGATATTAACAGGTTATGAGCAGATGACTTTCCTTGACTGACTTACCACATTGTGTTGGTATTCATTCTGTTTACGTTACATGTCTGCTTATCTTTTCCTTTTGCAGAGTCAATGAAGTGTTTGATGTATTTGTATAAACAGTTTGATTCCTGAAAATATGGTTTGAATTAGATGCTATTACTGTACAACAATACTCTAACAACATTCTGAGATCATTTAAAGCCCTTTGTTTAATAACACACTGAATGTTATTAGACTGTTACAGTAAATATGTTAACATTAAAAAACAGCCAGTAAAAATTAAGAGGTTTTGAATTCTAAAATTATGGAGGATATCAAACTGATGCATCTGTCCCTGTCTTTAATTTTTCAGTGAAATGTTCTTCTAGTGATACTTGAAAAAAGTATTTCCTATCAAATCAGGTGTTTATGTTTCAGTTTTGACAATTACACCTCTAAAAATAATTTCCAGTGCAAATTTTGAGATAGGTTGAAAACGTAACATTAAAAAAAATCTGTTATTTTCGTTTGCCTTTCAGTTTACAGCACTTTAGGTGTAGCTTCTTGCAGCCACAATGACTGTAAATGCTTCATTTCCCCCCTAGTAAAAGCTAGTATTTTCATGGAATTACATGATTTCAGAATAAAAATAAAAATTAGTTAGAAACTTCTGTAAGATCATCAAATCTGTTAATGTAAACAGTGTACATCATTCTTCCATTTCTCTCAATTTCCCACAGTTATTTGTATTGGAGTTTAGTCTGTACAGAGGGCTCTTCCTTCACTGCTGGAGCAGGCAAAGCTCTATTGAGCTGTTTAGTGTAACTATCATACATAAAGCTGTACCATGTGAAGGCGTGTGAAGTACAAATGCAGGTGTAGGGTATACAATATACTGTATAATTTGAGAGCGCGAAGGAGCCTGCGTGGGAACTGTTGCTTGTATCATATTCAGGACTTGGGGAAAAATAGAAGGTGAAGAGACACAGAAAGATCTGTGCTTACATTCTTTTCCTCCCCTTATTCCTCTTTGTCTGTGACAGTTATGCTTCCTTGTGTCTTGTCCAAAGCTATTCTAATTGAGTGGCAAATCTGTTGGCTTTTGGATATTGGAATAATTCCAGGTATGCTGTCTATAAGAAGAGTGCTCCAAAACTCGAGAGGGAGAGAAATCTTCCATTGGGAAAGCTTGTCTGTTACATGGATTTACGCATTATTCATATATATGTTTCTCTTTGAAGTACTACAAGTTTTGATTTGTTTGTAATATTTTAAAGGTAATTTTGAACTGTTCTATTACATGGTTTCGAATATGGTTCATTATTTTCTTTCTTCCAGTTGTTTCAAGATTGGTGAATGTGACAAAATTGTCATTAAAAAGAAAATAATTACAAACATTATCTCTCCTTGAATGACAGGTCTATACTTTCCATCTGTATCTATATGTAAAGTTTCTGTAGTCAGTAGAAAATGATGCAAGTTAACATGTAGCATTTGATAATTTGAATTTTCTTGATGTATCAAATACTTGTTCATTGTTATAAGTGCTGAACCATGAATAATTTACTGGCTTTCTCTTTCTATAATATGCAGTGTCTGCTGACTTTGAAGTTCAGTAGTCAACTCAAAAGTTTGCTGGAGCTGACTAATGATTCACCAGAGATTTTTGAGAGATATTTTGTCATCAATTTAAAGCTTGGAGAGGTTTGCTGTTGCAGCCATCTGGTAATTCTTGGTTCTCTGGAGGAAAGAGAAGCCTTTTGATAAAATAGATCAAAGCATTCTGCTGTTTCAGTGACTGATACCTATAAGTAACTTCAGTTTCTCAAAATGATTTCACAATGCCTGTCTCATTTGCCAAACTTTTGCATTCTAGTTACAATACAATACTGGTCATGAATTATATCTTAATTATATTTAAATTGTTATTTAAATACTTCTCCTCACAGATAATTTACAGATCTAAGTGTTTTCTAAACCCAGAGATTTCTAATTACCAAATACGCTGTCATGATTAATAAAATCAGTGGTAAATGTTGTTGTTCTTTGTGCTAACTGTACAGTTAAGGGTACTCTCAAAGACTGTACTTCTGCTATACCATAGGCCTAAAATATAGATGTACCTCTTAGACAGTAGGTGATATACAACTATGGTGTAAAAATATGTGTCATACTATTTCTAGAACTAGCTCTGTTAGCAGTTGGAATTCTGGCGTGGGGTTTGCAGATGTTTGGCAGTGAAGAGAAAATATGGAGAGAAAGACTTAGGACAGGAAGTGTGCACTGCAACGTCCACTTGAAATGAGACCAGTCTAATGCTGGATTGTATGTACGCATTTGAGATTTGTCTGGAATCAGGATGTTGTTTCTATTCCATCAGACATTCCGGATGTGCAATTGCCATGACCACACATGTCCGGTCTTCTCAAAGAGTGAGTTTATTGCATCACAAGTGTGGCACAAGCAGCCAAAACAGAATGATGAAATTGGCTTTTACTTTGCAAGTTGTTTAGTTAAAGAATGTCTGAGTGAGGTTTGGTGCTGCGTTACAGTAGAAGAAAAGGAAAGCATTAGCTTGTAATGCAGCGTACGTCTGTGCATGAAAAGAGGCGGTATTCTCTTGCTAGGGGTGAGGTAGTGCACAAAGGAACTAAGGAGATGTGTTTGCACCGTTCACTCTTCCTTATATTAGATGATCACTGTAATGACTGAGGTACTGCCAAAAGAATATAATTAAACCTCATATGTCATGCTGTCCTTAATTAAAGCCTATCAAGGAATTTGAGAAATAGTTCATGTCTTGGGATGTAGCCTGTACCATCCTAACAGCTATATGTAGTGTTTATTAAGAGATTAGCCTTATTACCATTTAACCATTCAAAGTACAGTATCGGCCAAATGGCAGATGTCAGTGAGTATTGGATAGTTACCACAAGTTCTTCAAACTTACTGTTCTTTCTTTAGGTAGTTTGGAGAGAGGAAAAGACTTCTATAGAGGCTGAGTTTTTAGGGACTTAATAAATTTAAAATGGAAACTAGATAACTAATAAGATACTAAATGCTCAGCAAATAGAATGATGGGAGTTTAGTGAAGGAAGTGCTAACTTCACACATGTTAAAATTTCCTTAAACTCAGATTTAAAAGTGGCATATAGATAGAAGAAAATTCCACGTACTTGTGCTTGTTGTTATTATTTAAACTTTTCAGTGAGCTATCCAAGATATGTCTGGTGCTCTTGTTTCTCATTAAGCCCACAAACAATGGTAAATTTGTAATTCCATACTTCATAATCTTCCACAGTTTTAGGTTCTGACTGCTATATCTGTGAATCAGATGCATATGCTTACCTGATTCTTTACCTCCTTGTCTGCTTGACATGTGCTTCCTAGCAGCTACAGTTAACTTTTTTTTGTCTTTGGTTTTTTGGTTTTTTTTTTCAGTGTGGGAACTTTGCTGTTTTGGTGGATGTTCATATTTTGCCTCAAGGCTCCAGTAAAGACACCAGCTGGTTTTCAGATCATGAGAAAGAGGTACAACAAATATCAATTCTACTTCAAAAGCATGTGGCTGCAGGGAAAATGTTGGATTGCCTTGAACTGTTCAGAATTTTCCAGTGTTACAAGAATATTGTTAGTTATACCTAACTGTCAACGGTTGCTGTGGGACCCCTAAGTCAACCATATGTGCTTTTTGGGTCACTAATGACCACTTTCAATTTGCCTTTTAAGTTTTAAACTCTGTATGTGTGCATACATGCATGTGTGCATGCTGTTTTGATTCTTCTGACTTAACTTTTAATTTTAAAAACATATCTCTCATGAATGTTTGTAAATTATCCTGAGTGATAGAAACCAGATTGTGACAAGTATTATTTTTGCAGAGCTTGTTGGTGAAATGTCTTTCTATTAATTGTTTTTTCCTCCTTCCAAGAAGTGTGAATGATCTTGCATTTAGAGAGTGCAGGAAAACATAATGATGATGCATGAACCATTGTATCTTATGAAAAGAAACTCCCAATCTTTATTTTTAAGTCTATCATTTGTATACCCTGACAACAGATGAAATTTTGGAAAATCAGTGCATCAGTGACCAGAAAAATTATGAATGTAACTTTCGTCAGAGTCTGTGTGATTTCTGCTACAATCTTGTGATGAGTTACTGGCGGGAGTCTTCCCCTATTTCACTCTGTGTGGGAACTTGAGAAGTTTCCTATTGAAAACGAATGCAGGACATGTTTCAAATGCCTGTGGACTTTCCCGCAAGTCTCTGTTACGGTAATTTTCAGCAGATAGCTTTCCTAATAATGACATAATTAACTTGTCACTGCAGAGCATCCCTGTACGTCTCAAAGTAATATGTTTAAATAAAATGAAAAGAAACAATAAATTAATATCCTGGGAGAGTGAAAGCAGAATATTTAACAGCATGCGGTTCATTTCATTTTTGCTTTATTAAGCAGAGAAAGAAGAAAATAAGTGGAATCTTTTTAGACTACTTTTTTCTGATTAAATGAATACTCATTACCCCTTCTATTTACAACCAGTTTTACTATCCCAGTTATCTGACTTTTAAGTGTTTTCAGAATGTATTTTGTAAGACTGACAAAACAAAAGATACGAATTTCAGGAAATTAGATCATGATTGATTTAATAAAGAGGCATGACAGGGCAGCATTCATTACATTTCTGTGACCGCACATCTTGAGTGAAGTACAAAGGTTGCATATTTTTGACAACTGAGGGGTGATTCCAATAGCTTCAGAGTTTGCTTCCTGAAAGTCCTATGCAGACTCCTTGTTAAAGTGGGGAAAAAAAGGTCAGTAAGGCATTATAGGCAAATTACGCCTAGCTGTTTTTTTATGAGAGCTTTTACATATCCATCACAAGCAGTTTTCTACATTTTTGTTTTTTCCAAATTCTGGCAAATACTAATGGTGGTACAGCCTCTTTGCTTGCCTGTGGGAAAAGCAGATCCCTCTTAGACCACTCATAAGACAAACGCGTTTTCTGCTGGTCCACCACTTACCCTGGGTGGAAGTTGGTGGCTGCTGTTTGAAGCAAATGGAGCCCAGCAATGCAGTCCCAGGCAGGAGAAGGGAGCAGCGCTGGCCTGTCAGCTGCCAGCTCCTGCTGGAGCGTGGGTCATGTAGAGCAGGCTAGGAACTAAATGAATGCCCATACACATGAGGCTGGTGTAGGAAAATACAGTGCATATTGTCTAGCTGGGCATTGTAAAGACTGCGCTTTGTGTGCTGCTGTCACATGCGTTGTACATAGAATCATCTTGGGATTGCTGTGAGATGCAAATTCAGGCATTTGGGAGTTTTTCTCTCCACCCTTCAAATTGCCCTGCCCTTCCTGTCCTATCTCTTCCCCTGGCATAATGAAGTCCAAGTTTTATCTTTGTGCTTCGAGAAACATTTTTTTTAACTGATTTTTATTCAGGTCATTGTTATGATCTCTCCATACACATATACAAGGTCTTGGTTACAAGTTCTTTTTAGTGGTGGAAAGTACGTAGAGACGATTGTCTTGAAGCCTGCTCTTGGTTATGCTTTGTTAAATGTAGGTCTATATAGTTCTTTGTGGAGAACCACTTAAATAATGTTTCCATAAGCATAACAACTACAGTATTTTCCCTGTAAAATAAGGAAGTCTATGCTAATCTTTATTGTTGCAGAAGGAACCAAATGCACACTATGTTTCCACTGCTTTCTAGACCTTTTCATTCTAACCTGAATGCATAGACCTGTGAAGGAATGTGTAATGAGATCACTTTAATGAGTTAAACAGAAGAATAAGTAGATAAAGTATTTTATAATTGTACTCTTCAAGCAGAAAGGAAAATGTATTTCTTACTGTAAGGAGAAAATACTGTTTGTGGTTGACCAATATATGTGCATTGCTTTCATTTAGAGCAATACTTTAAAAATTTGTTGCTCTGCATACTTTCTAGACTAATCAAAAGTAAATATCAATCCAAGGTATTTTAGTTTAGATGGTAGTAATATAATTTTATCTATTTTTCAAACACTGTAAAAAGGTAAAATGATATTTTTGTGCGCCACAAAGTATTGTTTCAGTGAGCGCATAGTTATGCACAATGAAAAATGAGAATATTGAGGGAAAAGTCTCAAAGATATGTGTATGTATTAATCTGAAAATTTATTCTGGTATTAAAGAGATTAATTTTTTGCTTTTATTCCTTTTTTTTTTTTTTTTCCTCCCCTATGGCTGTTCTGGCTGAAGGGTTTGTTCTTCTTGAGTTGTATGTGGTTTTTATTGTGGCTTGTTGAAGAAAGTTAGAAATATATGAATGGTGATGTTTAGGAGCAGAAAAATCAAAATGAATTAGAGAAATTAGGTTGCTGTGACCTAATTAGCTCTGAGTCTTCTCCCTGCCCGCCCGTGCTGGCGTCTCCCCCCGCCCCCCCCCCCCCCCCCGCCTTACACTGAATTGAACCAAAATACCTGTTGTGGGTCATAAGAATTCTTGCAGAGAAATAGTGTGTTGACAGTTCCTGGGAGGATTTTTTTATAATATTCTGCTTAAATAGCTAATGTTGTGATACATTTTTAACATGTATTTTTTCCTGCTTTGCATACAAATGAAACTAATTTGCTGTTCAGAAATTATTAGTATTGTCATATAATGTATTTCATCTGCCAAGTGAGAATTTAAAAATATACTTCCTCTCTTGTTTCGTAGCAAAATTGTTTGATCCAACCCCTGCCGCCTTGTTCCTATTAATTTCCTGAATTATGTGCTTCTCGCCTCGATGTAATACATTAGTACTTATCGGCAGATAACATTTTCACTTTCTCTGTGAAAGGGAGAGATTTTTGTATTGATTTCTGTTGTGTGTCTGTGGGAATGTATGTAAATTTAGATCTAAGTAGGCCGATGATTACTCTTTCAGGAGGTCTGCATGCTGCTAGAAGAAGTTGTTGCTTCCAGGGTCAAACACTACTTGGAAGTGCCTAAACAACGTGGTCAATGGAAATCAATGGAACATGCAGCATCCGGTCCTTTGTTTCTTACGGGTAAAATAAATTACTTACTTTATCTTACTTTATTTTACAACAAATTATGGTGGTAACTGCTGTTCTTTATTTTTTCCATGAGAAATTTGCCATCGGGAAAGCTAGTAGGCCTGAAATAGCCGGTGTTTGGGTCTGAATTACTTCAGCTATGTTAGTGAAAAAAGCAAAGTGAGTTTTAATTTTCTGTGTCATTGAAAAATGAACATAACACTTGTACTATTAGTATGAGAGCCTATCACTAGAATTAAAAAAAATCAATGGTGTAATCCTGGGTCCTCCAACATTAATGGATATCTTGCTGGTTTGTTAAGTCTCCTTTCCACTTGAACATTTAGCTTAGAAGTTTTTAATTTAGAAATAATATATTTACTTCTCCCTCTTCTGATAATCTGTTCATTCTTAAAAAGTTGCTATCATGTGATAAACAACATTTGTCATTTCACCCGTGTTACTGCAGGTTTGGCAGTAGTGTCAATGACCTTGGGAGAAAATATTGCGCAGAAGAGAACAGTAGTAAGAGAATTTGCCCAAGTGGAACTTTTTTTTAATTATTTTTTGTGTCTGTGAGAGGGTGGTGAGCCTAATAAGTGCAATTTCAATACATGCATGTTTTAAACTAAAGAGTATATTAAAGCGCTATAGCTTGTGCTTTACTGTTAGATCAGCTTTGGGGCTAAACGGCTTGCCAGTTTTTGTTTCAAGTTCTTTCACTAGCTGTTCTGGTCACCGTGGTGGGTTTTACAGCTGATAGACTTATCTGTTGGTGTTATATCACACAAGTAATTTATTTTTAAATACCTCTTAGGAAATAGTGACTTTTTTTTTTATTACCAGCCTGGAGCATGTTATAAACTTTCTGTCACAGAAAATAAAGGCTTCAGTAGTAAAGCCCTGTGTTGGCTATGGTTTCTCACATTTCCTTAAATATATTGAAATGGATCTCTACTGAAATATGAATTCTGCAATGAAAAAAATTGCATACTTACAATATACAGTCAGTATACTGATACAAATTTTTTAATTCCATGTATATTATATTAACAGTTCCAATTCGGAACAAATTCTTTGCCTCTCAAAACGTTTTCAGTTACTGAAAAGGTATATTCCTATAGAATTCCAGTTGATGGTTGCAGCTTTAAACACTATTATCAATATTAATGGGTGTTTTTAGAAAAGAAAAGAGGTTAAATACTGTATGGTTGGCTTCTTATTGCAAAATTTTAAGCATGTATGGGAGCCAGATTGTTATGGCACGACAGGAACGTTTTTTTCCACCCACAAGAACACAATACTGCATGAGTAAAAAGTGCTTCAGGACACTAAAGGATTTTCAAATCCTTTTTTCCTTGTGAGTTGTAACCACATTTTATCCTTTTAAAATATTATTAATGTTTGTAAAGCACATGAACTTTCAGATCCCTGTACTTTTCTGGTTTTGAGTGAACAAATAGCATTTTCTTACAATGAAAGCAGAGGGATGTTACAGAAGGTGGGATCAGAATTTCTGAGATTTGTTGAGGTTTCTCTGTGTTTTCTTTTACCAAGTGATATTTTTTGTTATTTATTTTTAAAAGTTTCCTGCCTCAGTAAAAAGCAGGTTTTCAAAACCAATGATTTGTAGGATAAAACTGCCAGACCTGATAATTGTTTTTATATATGCAGACAGAGGCAACACTAATTTGAGGGTGTTGGTGAGATTTAAGGGTCTTATATTTTCTGTTATATCATGAACTTTTCAGTAAAAATACTGGCATTCTGTCCCAGGGTTGTGAACTGATCTTCTGCTTGACTCTTCCCCTTATTTCCTGAAAATGAAAAACTTGGGCATATGCATTTGAGGAGGTCATCAGTAATATCTGTGACAGTTTTAGATTAAAGAATATTTACTTTGGATGAGGCAGAATTACTGTTCCATCAGTTGTCTGCAGTTAATCTCACTGTCATTAATTAACACTAAAGAAATAAAGTCTGTGATAACGAACAGTCATGTTCAACTTAATTTCCAGGTCTATCTCTTTCCTCTTCTTTCCGCCTGCTTTGCTGAGGGCTGTAATTTGTAAGAAAGGAGTGCTTTGTTCAAGTCCAAGAATCAAGTTTATTCAAGTTACATTCAAGTCTGTTCTTACCTGAGAAGTAAATAACAGAATAGGTGGGTGTTCACCGGAGTAACTGGGACCTACCTCTAAGGGACTGACCCTTTCAGGCGAGCCACAAGTCTAATAGCCTTCAGCAGTAATCATCCCTGAAGTGTGGCTCCAAACCCTTTTGTATTTTGCCTTCCCCTCTAGGATCACAGGTTCTGTTTGTAGAGTACAAAGATATGGTTTTGTGTTTTTTCACAAACAGATGGAGTGCAAGATAGCTGGCCTGTGTTTGGCTTAGTGTTTTGTAGTATACAAAGAAATGCGCAAGCTCGGTATGTGGCTAACTACATACACATACTGTAGGTGCTGCTGGTGAAATGTTTAAGCTTGCAGCTATTGTTGCATTTGGAGGTTATTAAAAGGTTTTGAGCTCTTCAAACTGAATGTGGTTTCTTTTGCTCGAAGTTACGCAAGTCTGTGTCTAGAGTTTCACTGCTGTAAAACCCCCGCTATTGGAAGTAAGAGTGTATCTATAGAAGAAACATCAAGATGCTTATTAGCTGGTTATTTACTACTACAAATATCACAGGCCAGGATTCCACCCCATTTGAACTCACATCTTTTCAGGTCAATTTTAATTAGTTTGCTCTCCACATTGCAGGATGTATTCAAAATTTATTAGACTCAGAATTATTAGACCAGTATTAGTAAGATTTTTAGGCTACCTCTAATATCAATACATGTTGTATTAGGATTTTCATCAGCAATAGAAGCCAAGCTACCTTCCTTTGATCTCATCCTGCTCTTTAGGTCTGCTCTGTTGAGCAGAGAAGGCTGCTGTTAAACTGGCTACCATGCCTATTTTGAACAGCAAGATTTCACCTATCACAATTTCTTTTTAATATTAATGTTATATTAAGATTATTTAATACCACCTTTCAGTTTTGTGGCACATAATATAAATATCCATGCATGTTACTTGTTAATATACACTTCTTTTTCATTTAAGTTACACCCACACAGCAGTGTGTGGTGGGTCGCATACCATCTCGTTAGGAAATCTGTGGGTGTTACACACAGGAGTAGAAAGAAAGAAAGAATGGAAAAATGAGAGAAAGTAGCCAAGACAAGCAAGTTCTTCCTATTCTTCCTTCTGTCTGAACAATTTCCCCACCCCTCCCAAATGACCAGTATGAACAATTTGCCAAAGTAAGCTTTAATTTAGTCTTTCGATATAGGCTTTGGTATAAACTCTGTTTCCTGTGTTTAATTAATGTCCAAACATGTTTGATTTTGGGTTGTTTTCTTTTTTTAAGAGAAAATTAAAATAGGGTGGATTTTCAAAGGTTTAATTCTGCCTGCATCCAATTTTCATGGCCAAAATCATGCAAGAAGGGCATTGATCAGGTATGGTTAAAGAATATAAGCCATCCAATAACAAAACCCATGTGTTAATGAATTTCTCTTGTTCATTAAAAAAATCCCAACCCATTACTTCACTTTACAGATCTTTACAGTTAGAACTTACGTTTTTCTATATATGCGCCATACGTTTTCACTTTGCACCACTTGCACTACTGAGTATCACATACTTGTTTTTAGTGATGTTAAGCATCTTACTGTGTCATAATGCTCACCCACTGTAGACTTAAATAAGGTAAAAGCAGAGCCTGTTTTCTCGTGTTCCATAGAAGGCGGCTGTTTTTGGTTAAGAGCAATAAGAATTAAGTAACAAGAGGCTATAAGGAGGACTGAGTGTAGATGTTAAATACAAGAGAATGACAAAGGGAGGACTGTGGAAAATGAAGGAAGAAGGCAAAGTTTACATGGGCACAGAGGAAACAAAAAGGAGGATGTGGAAAGAAAATATGGCTGGTAGAAATGGAAGGAAGGAAGAAGGTATCTTGTAAATTGACCTTCTTCCCCCCTCTTGAGGGAAGGGGGGGGACACAAGTTAACTATGTTTATCCTACATGTAATTTTCAGATCTCTTCTCATTCCTTCCCTAGCATCCTTGTTGTTTTTCTTGGCTTGAAGGTGGAACATTTTTGCTCTGATTTCAGATCTTTTTACAGTCTCTTCTACAGTGAAAATAATTAGAGAGCATGCTGTCACATGGCACAATGAGCTCCCAGCTTGATTTTATCTGCATTCTTTGGGATTGTGTATATTTTAAAAAATGTTTTTAACCTAGTTTTCTAAGGGAATGGGACTTAGTGATCATGTTTTCTCTGTGTGTGTCTGTCTGTTATCTATCTTTTCCCCCAGCTGCTTTTTGCAAACGTGATTGAACTTTATTAACAGGTAGAAGTCTCAGACATTAAATTTTCAGACATTAACTTCTGATAAGCTTACTAAAATGAGAAACTGAAAGAAGTACAAGTGCTATTATGAATAGTTCAGCCTTACAAAGATCTGGAGTCAAAGTTCATGTCTTATTTAATATAAAAAAATGCATAAGATGCAGTTTCATAAGAAAATACATTTCTGTTCTGTTGCTTATGAAACACTTTGGCTCCTGTAAGCACACAAAAAATACACAATAAATCACGATAGTAAATATTCCGAACTGTTTTGGCCTTGCGTTTCAATTTGAACATTATAATGTTTTTAAGGAAAACATCCTTTTCAGACTGCCCTCGTTTTCTTTAGGAGTGTTCACTATTACTGTAGAACATGAAATATGTAAGATGTTTGTAGCATATGTTCCATCTTACAATCCTGTCGCAGCAAAACTGATTTCTTCCCACCGTTGCAGCTCTTAACTCTTACTTTTCTGCTGTGAAACTGTGTTTTGTTTGGTTTTAACTAGAATAATTTCACCTACCTTGCTTAAAGAGCAACTCCACAAAAATTTGATAGCCACAACTGGAGGGAAAGTAAGCTATGGCAGATAAGCTACCACAGGGGACTGAGAAGCACAGAAGTCTTTTAAATTAACTTTGATGTTTGCAGTTGCACATTGTAATTTCTGTGTCTCAAAAGAATTACATTGCAGCTTCTTTACAATGGACTCCTTTATGATTTGTGGCCAAGTCCTGCAGTTCTTTGTGAACTTTAAACTTACATTCATCTGTCTGTGACAACAGAGCCTCATAGCTCCCTGAGGTATGCAGTAACTTATGCAATAACTTATGAAAAATGTTTTGATTAGCATCTTGTACTTAGTATTTCCTGTATCGGCTTTAGATTACTTTGTTCCTTTTTTTTACAGCCAGCTAATAGGGAATAAAGGCATCTTTTTTTCACCAAAACATTTTTCTTCTAGAAAATCAAGGTTATATGTTCTGATATTTTTATACCAGATAATTTAGTTATATATTTATTTTATATTTATTTGATAGCTTCTGAAATTTTTTTTTTGTTCTTTTCTCAGGGTAGAAAATATTTGACAAGAACAAAAAACCCCATACTTACGCACTGTTTGGGTATTTTCTTTTTAGTGATTTTTTTTTTTTTTCCTTACCTTAGATTATGATATAATAGAATTGGGAGAAACTCCCAGAAGGGCAATAAAGATGGTCCAAGATGAGGAAATGCAATACAGGGAACACCTGAAATACAGGGAACAATTAATTATGCTAGGAGTCTTCAGCCTGGAAAATACATGAATTAGGGAGAATGCAAGACAGATCTACAAAATAATTTCTTCTCTTTTTCTCTTCCAATTTGAGAACCAGAGGGCATCAAATGGAGGTATTTGAATCGCCATGGTAGTGAGCAGAACTGTGGTACTCTTTGCCAAAGGATAATTGGTATGATAAAAGCTTACACGGAGTCCGCAGAACTGGACAAGAATATGGGAGAGTAATCAGGGGAGGGTACAGAATTCACAGAAATCTCCTTTGGTTCAATAACGGCCTGAGCTGAGAGAGCTTGGAGTCTGCGGTAGTATTGGGGAAATAGCCACATGCACTTTGCTCTTGTATTTAGTCTTCCCTTGTAGCCATTTATAGCGACTTTCACATGCAGTTCACTTAGCTATATCGACCTTTAATCTTACCCAGTGTGGCCTTTCTTATCATTGTACTTTTCTGGAAAAAGCCTGCGCTATAAACTGCAAACTCATTAATGTGTCAGAGAGAGTTGGTGTGTTTCAAAGATTGTCAGAGAAAGTTCTGCACTTTCTAGATTGAAGGATCCACCTTTGTCTTCCTGTTATTACACCGATATTTGCAGAGACTTTAGCAATTGCTATCTCTGTCTTTCATGGGACATGTGCAGCTGCAGCACCAGGTGGGTTGAATGTACTCTCCTTATTTTACTTCTTCCCTAGTTGCAGCTCCCATCTGAAGTTATTTATGGTCTTGGATAGGAAATGAAATAGTGTATTTTAAAGATACCCTTAATACAGTGTTTTATATAGTTAGTATTGTATTGAAAAGAAATATAATTTATTCAAAACAACAGGGGAGTTGTTTTATTTGATGTATTTTTGTGAAAAGAATTTGGTGTTGGTTTTAACAGCCTTGACTTCTAATGTAAAGTGTTCATATCTGCTTTAATTCATTCTGTTTCTTTCTCTTGCTTCCATCTTGTTTCCATCTTTTGTTTGTCTCTTGTTTCCATATATTTTTTATGAAAAGAAAATAATTTATGAAAATTACTCTTAAGTATGTGTGTGTGCAAAAAGTGCGTTTGCATGCACAAATGTTGACAGCTACTCTTGTATACCTGTATAAGCTATAAAGGTCTTTGTAGAGCATCCAACTAGATCTGCATAGTAATTTTGCTGTTAGTACTTCAGTTTATGCAAAGACACATGTTTATGCAAATTTAAAGTTTATCTTTGGAGTTTTCATTATATAGTTAGGCAAAAAGTGGAATTATGTTTCCTCTTTCAGTTTATCAAAGCTGGCTAAGAGTTAATAGGCAATTAATCTCTATCAGTTAAAAATGAAATTTAGAATACTGGTTTGATGCAGATGTTGCAGGTTAGGCAAGATGAACCCCACCTTTAATTTCTGATTTGATATTTTCTTGAGAATATCAAAATGACTCTCATCTAGGCCAGAGAACATAGATGAACCTTTTGAAAGAGCCCTTACCATCTGTTTGTCCCAAGTGGGAATTGAGCATTTTTGGAATCCACATGGAGTGATTTTGAAAATGTGTCCCTAAGCACTTACTGTTTCTTATTTGACTGCCTGATTCTTTTTTCCAACATCTGTTCTTCTTGAAGGTACTCTTTCTTGTGTGCTCTGTATAGTTTTCTTTTTAAGCCTTCTCTAGTAACTTACAAGCAGGGATACAGAGGATAGGATACTGGCGTACAGGTTCTTTGGACCCGTTTAAGCAGTAGGCAACAGTTGGAACAAGCAGCAGATAGCTTTGGGTTTTTGGTTTTGGTGTGGGGTGTTTTTTTTTTGTTTTGTTTTATTTTGTTTTTGGTTTTTTGTGCTCACTGTTTCTGTTGAAATCTTCAGAAGAATAGGTTTGACTTTAAATTATCTTCTCTCATCCTTTGTGAACATGGCAAATAGTATTTCTACTAGAAGCATTTTATAGATTCTGTGGTCTGCATTTAATGGATGCTTAAATCCCATGTGTTGAAATGTGTGACGTACCAGAGAAGAAATTATTTGGTCAGTATGATAGACCTGACTTTCCTTAGCTGTCTGACTTTTACAAATATGTGTGTGGGGTAGCTCGAGGACTGTGCTGCTTGGAATATGCTACAGATAAAGTACAGGAGTCATCCTCTTCTAGTGTAATACGTGTGTTCTGCTAAAGTAAAGCGTTTGTAAATGATGTCTGAATCTGGTCATATCTTTTGTGTTTGTCTAAAATTTTAGTGTAGAATGAATACACCTTTAGGATTTAACTTTGGGTACATGTGATTGCACGTATCACTTGCTAACATACATAGTGGGCTGCGTTGTTTAGATGAATACCAGGTCTACCTCTTGTGTGTTACAGAAACCGCATATACTGCATTTCTGTTGTGCTTGTTACCTACGTGCAGAGAATGCTGTGTCTGTGTGCAGCCGTAGTGGCTGTGTGTTTGGGACTTCTGAAAAAAACTCTGAAAATCTATGTGTGTTACTGGGGCAGAGATTCTACGATCTTAGACCGGAGTAGTCTCGTTGGGCAGTGATAGGAGTTATGGGATTGTTGGTATGTTTACATCCTGACCATCGTCAGTGTCTTGGGTTTTCGGGTAACTGTATGGTAGGAGGAAAATAGCTTGATTTAGTAAAAAAACCCAGAAAACACGAACCAAACCCTACTATGAAAATACAAATCAAGTGGATGAAAAGGGAAATATGATTTCTAATGGGAAAAGAAAGACTAATTTTAAAAAATTAACCATGTTTGATAGCTTCTTTTTACATCTTACATTCAACTATATATTAAATGAGATGGAAAAACATGAGGATTTGATTTTTATTTTGAGATGAACTTTCAGGTTCCTTTAAAAAAAAAAAGGAAAGTAAGTACTCTCTATTAAATGTTTCTAAAGAGAGCAATATTGTTTTGGTTACAATGTAAGCAAGAAAGAATAGGGATTTGAAATAAAACCTAAAAGAAATATGATTTCCCTAGAAATGTTTAGAGGAATTTACTTAATTGCAACCAGAAGTTTGACCTGGAAGTGTAACGTTTTGACCTTTTAGCTGCCTGGTTTCCTAAATGTGTTGTTTTGCTCTTTCTAAACTGTGAGAAAATCTGTTTTACACATCTTTAACCCTTGCATTCCCTAAAGGTCTCAATATAAAAGTCCACGAACTATCACCAGCAGTCCAAGAAAAACAAAAATTGTCATTACATTAAAAAAAAAAAAAAATCATTATAGCTGTGTGTTGAACACTGAAGTCCTTTCTATTTTCATTATAACTGGAAGTAATTGCGGGTGTAATTTCATGGTTAAATATGAATAGGAATTTCTTTTAAACTCTCCATGTTACCATATTACACAATAATACTTTCCTTTGTTCTTTTGTTCCTAAGTTTCATTGTCATATGATAAAGGTAGAGAGAAAATACAGCTTTTAAAATTGCAAACATTTATGTATATTTGGAAGATTTTTATAAGGCTTTACAGAAAACTGACCAGATAGAGATGGAGGGCCAATTCCTGAAAAAAAGTTATGCGTACTATCTTTGCATAAGTAGTTCAGTGAGAGCAGTTATGTGCATTTGATTCACCATTGAAGGTACTAGGTATGTTGTATTTATTACACACTGAGTATTTCTATTGACTACAAAGGCACAAGTGACAAGACCATAAACAAAACAAAATATAAGCTTTGCAGGGCCTGGGCTTTAATGTATTAAAAACATATAGAAGTAAATAAACATTTAGTAGTGCAGCAAATAATAAAGACTTTTAATTGAAAAGAGGAGGAAAAAAAGTCCAGTGCAATCTTGAATATGCATTGTGGGCATAAACAGGACTTGATATATTCCATCAACTTCAAACAGATAAGAGATATCCTAATGCAGAGCAAATTACATTTATTCAGAGAGAAGCATTCTACCTGTGAAATACTCGTTATAAAAATCACGGAAAACAAAGTTGTTTAAATTACAAAGCTTGCTTTCGAGAAGATAAAGGTGACAGTCTTGTATTTGTTTACAGAGTATTTTTCTCTTATTCTTTTAATAAAGATATTTAGGTTGGGTTTTTTTGTGCCACACATGTGGATCACAGGATATGGGCAATGCCTGTCCCTTTTCTGTTTTCCTCCCATGGCACAGGACAGGTTCACGGTTTTTGGTCTTTTGTATAAAAGACCTTAGATTTGGTATTTAATATGGAGAAAGGCGATGTTTTGTGTACTTTTTTTGTACTTATTATCTGTTACACTGATGCCAGAAACTGCAAGATGCTGAGCTGCTTAATTCAGGTGGTCCCTTATAACACTGTATTCTTGAGTAAACTGAAGTGAGCAGTTGTTTACAAACCATTTTGCAGTCAGTTTCCAGCTCTTTGCACCACAGCCAGCACCTGTTTCACTGCTAGAGCTGAGTGGCACTGAGCAGAAGATCACAATCGCGGGTTGTTCTTGGTCTCTTTGGCGGTATCCACTTTGCGTGAGAGCAGAAGGAGATTGAGACTTATTTGGAAATAGAGCCTTTCAGCAGCTGACTTAATTACAGTCTATTTGTCAGCATCTAAAAAGAGAAAATACAGAAGGCTCCATTGTAGTGACCTTCCACCTATTTGCGATGCTCCAGAATTTCCTTATATTCTGAGTTGTTATAAACCTAAGTCTGTTGCGTGAAAAAAACAAAAACCCAGGAACCTCTGGCACAACTTGCTCTGTTCGGACAACAACGTGAAGCGCTTGTTGGTTCAAGTCCACACGTGTCTTTTAGAACTCACTTTCTTTTGAAGTTCTCCCTAGATGATAGGGTAGAAGAAAAGAGGAGTCATGACCATCAACATCTACTGCTTAGCTCCACTGGGCTATCCTAACAGGACTCCTCGAAGAAGACAGACAAGAACATTAATTACTGCTATACATCAGGATAGGCTTTGAAGAAACTAGCTTTTCACATTCATGCCATCTTTTTAAAGTTGTGCTGAAGATACCTGCTACTAGCTTTTCTTTCCCTCTCATTGTCTGCCATCATGTCTCCAGTGGCAGACTGTCAGGCTTTTTTCACCAAACCCACAAGTTTTGTAGTCATGTGATACAATATATTCCTGACATTTTTAGTGACCTTTGCCTAGAGACCTTGTTATTGGTAGAAAATGAAAGTCTTGTCAGCTGTGGGAGCTGTAGGGTTAAAACCCTTTTCTCTCGGGGAAGAAGTTTTGCAGAAGTTATTTCCTATTACCAGGGGGAAAAACATAGAGCCTGGAAATGTGTGAAGGATTTGATTGACTTTATTTGAAAGTCTTTCAGCATTGTAGTATTGTCACCTGTGACAGTGTTGTTCTAATGAACTGTAAGTTCTGTCTGTTACGTGGAAATGAGCCTTTCAGAATTTTTGGTTGAGTTTCTGTGCTAGAAGAGACCTTGCTTTGTAGAGATTCTTGACATTTAAAGTACAAAATCCTCCTTTTCAAGTATTTCATGGCATCAAAACATTTCAGGAAGCTCATGGATACTCTCAAGTTAAAAAACACAGAGACAGGCTTTCAGCCTGAAAGAGGCCTGTGCTTCCCTAGTGCCCTGGAAGTCAAACTTGTCACCACCACAGTGTCTGTGTTTCATTTTAGCTAGAATCTACCTTTTATTACTGCAAGGAATTCAGTGATGTGAGTGAGTGACATTGCTCCATTTGAATACAGCTGTGTCTGGCCAGTTTGGAGGAGATACTCAGCTTGATGTGCAAATGTGGCATCAGACAGTTTTTAACTAAGCCACTCCTTCATGGTCATATAACCACTTTGAAGAGACTTTAGATTCTGCTGCTGCTGCTTGCTGACTGGTCAGACAGTGTTAACCACAGAGTTTGTTTTCCAGTTCTCTCTGCCTTTTGGCTGGTAGAGATGGATGCCTTTCTCAGCCTTCCTCTCAGCTGTCAGGCTCATTCCAGTGGCTAAAGGAGTCCAGGCACGTGGCTTCCTCTGGAATACAGTTTATATGCTCAAGTCAGTGAGGATTCATAAATAGCATTCTGTTCATATGTTAAAGCCCACCACATGCAATTAATAATATGGTCATTGAATCTGAGATCAACAAACGGGTGAAATCAAATCTTGTCTCCTATTAGAATTGTCTGTGGTAATGGTACACTGACCATCAAATATACTGCTCTACGTTTATCTACTTGAACGCATTAGCAGGTGGTGCTAGCTATTATTGCTTATACATTATGGATGGGTTTTGAGAGACTGTATCTTAAGAGCTGTTTTCCAGGACTGGATCAGCCTGCCTCTCCATCTCAAGTATTAATGAGGGGAAGATGGTCTTTCTCCTTCAGACCTGGCATGTTCTCAGGACCTTCATCAGGTGTATTTCTCATCTTGCAGCCAGATGGTCTCATACATGCTTGTCTTCTCAGTTCTTTCCTCCAGAATACCCAAGACAAGCAGGCTAAGAAACGCCTTCTCCTGGATCCAATTTGGTCACTATCGTTCTGATTGCAGAGTGAATTCTGCACCTCTCCTGCTAGAAGAGAGTCCTACAACCCTGCTGTTGGATTTCATAAAATTGCTGAGTCCAGTTTCACTGTTAATGGCTCTCATTCTGAAGGTTTTAGACAGTGTGCCATGTCCAGCTATCAATGTTTTGATAGCAGAGAGGGTTATACTAGGCATATCTCATCCTATCTTGATCAGGCTCATTTAAAGGTTAATGTCTTTCTTCTAGTCAGGGACCTTGCTCCCTGATAGGAACTAAGTCTTGTCCCTACATCCTTGATGGGATAGATCTCTCACCTGTTTGTGTTGGCAGCTGGCCTGTGTTCAGAAGATTTAGCAGATAGAAGAATAGCACTAATACTTATAAAATTGTGAAAGAGTAAGGAGAAAAAAAATCAGTAATCTGTTTTTGTCTATACTTGGTTTAAGCTGACTGTAAGGCACCCTGGAAAAAGATAGAGGCAAATTACATCACTGAATTTATTTGCAGGTATAAGAGTTTGCAAGATCAGACCCTGCAGCAAGACTTACTCACTCAGTACAGCACCCAAGTCTTTTTTTTTTTTTTCTAAGTCCATACTTCATGTATATAAATTCAATGGCCTGAATGTTTCTTCTTAGATATTAAACTTTTTTTTTAAGTTTATGGGCTTTATTTTATGTTGATCATTACGTATTTTCCTGTATACTTGCTTGTGATATCCTTTGAAATAATTACAATTTTAAAAAATAGTTTAAAAATTCTTTGAGCTGAAGACAGAATGGATGGAAGAAATGGATGTCATCCTGAGCTAAGTTGTTCTGAAACCCACTATTTGGTGTGTAAAAATTTGCACTAGGTGAAGATGCTTGTTGTCATTAACTGAAGTTGGTTGGTTTGGAGGGGTGGTGGTGTATGTGTCTGAGATATTACAGAAACTCTGTACCTATTCTGAACACCAGAAAAGGGGCAGGAAATCTAGCTTTTTGTATCTGCTGACTTGCATCTGCTGTCCCTGGTCTGTCCTAGACTTTGACTTAAACTTACATGCCAACGTTTGATTTTGAATCACTTCTAAATTAGAAATGGCGACCTACTCTGGAGCACACACTATGAACATGTACATTTGTTTTGGGGAAGGAAAACTGCATGGTTAACAGTAGGTTTAGAATAAAAGGTTGCCTTTTTGTTTACAACCGATCAGGAATTTGGATTTGGTGGTGAATAATTTTAAGTGAAGAAATATGACTGCTAAAAAGCAGTGTAATAATATGTCTGTAGAGCACTTTGAAGATGAAAAGCTCTATATACTGTAAACATTATTACTAGTATAGCTTAATCTGTGTGGAATAATTAATCTAGCATAAGCAAAATGTAGATTTTTAAATGTACAATATAGTATGTCAGAAAGTCTAATGCACCTATGTATTTATTTTCACATTGTAACATAAGAAATTCATCCTCTTATTTTTTTAGTATCTGTGTGTTGCAATGGTTTACTTTGTTGTTACTTTCCAAACATAGAGGCAGTCCTAATCCTGAACAACCTGTCAGAAGTGTGAAATGTCTAGGCTGGGAGGAAAAATAGGTGGGTTTTTTTTAAAGGTGATATAAAAATACTGTGCGATGAGAAGTAGGTGCCCGTCAGATACGGAAATGTTTGGGGGGCAACTGGCCTTCTTAAGCATGTTCTGTGGCTTTGGAGAAGACTTGACTGAATTTAGTTAGAGCCATGCAGGTGCCAGATTGCACTGGGAAGTGAACACCTGCCAGGCTGCTCCAGATAACTCAGCAGCTCAGAGGCATTTTCCCAGGCTCCCAGATGAATGGACCGTAATAGCCGTGGGAGAGGGCTTCCCACTGCTCCACGCTGTACCACAGCCTCTTCTTGGCAGCCTTCTGGAAGTGCAAGGCAGCTTGGCTGTGACTGCTTTGGAAAACAAGTGTTGCTGGATAGTCTTACAGTAAAGAGTCAGTGTCTGATACTTCCCCTCGGTGTCGTGGGACTATGAAATATAGCAAGCAGGGCAAATTACCCTTCCCTTAAAAGACAGCACTCACTGGTGTGTATTTCAGCTGAAACTAGACTGTGTTTTTTCTAGAAATACTTTTATTCTGTCACATTTTGAGTTTCAGGGTTTGGGGTGGAGGTTTTTTTTGTTTGGTTTTTCTTTTTTTTTTTTTTTTTTCTTGTTTGTTTTTGTAACCTGGATCTGGTGATTTAGGTGCACAGTATTGAAGTAAGAAAAACAAAACCCCAAATGACTAACAATAATTTTATTTCTGCTTCTTTGTTGGTAATCTACAAATGGAGCTTTGTCTACACTGCATGGTGAAGAGGAAATTGAAGATTGAGCCAAGTGGGTTTGTTGAGCCTAAGATCAGTGAAATTTCTCTCTATATTAGTGGCTGCAAAACAGTGTTTGCAGCTCGAGGTTAAAACTTCTGTGGTGTGCTTAAAAGGAGTTAATGCTGGATCATTTGGTACATATCACTTGGTCTGGCCTTCCAGATATTGTGAACAGCAGCTGTTGGTCCTTGCTGAGGATACACTGGCCATCTTCCCTGGAGCGTAATCCACAGCTTGCCCAAAGCCAACATTAGTATATGCTAGTATATAAACAGTGCTGATGGTGGACAAGTCTGGAATTGAGAACAGACTTAGACTCATGCTGAGTAACTGTGTAGAAAGTTTAAAAAGCTGCAAGGGGCATGAGGTTGTCAGATAAGGTTTTCTTGTGGGGCTTATTTTTTAGTTTCCGATTTCATGAAGCAGGATGGTTAATTGGATAATATATTTCTCTCGAAGGAAGCAGAAAGAGGATATCACAGTTTTTATAGTTCTGCAGTAACTGGCAACTTTAAAACTAGGGAAGTCTTGCAAACTCCAGCTGACTGTGGATTAGATCAGATGTCACATACGAGAGGGTTTAAAAACATTTGATGAGCATAGCTGTGTGATGCTTTCAAAATATCAGTATCTTGAATGTAATGCATCTCAAAATTTTTCCACAGTTAGCAATAAGTAACAGCAAATCATCTGTTCAGGCTTGCTCAGGCTTTTTCAGCCAAGTCAAGTAGTAAATAGTCATGGAAACTAAATTTCTTTTCTATTGCTAGTCCCTCTGGGCTGAGCTTGTTAGCTTAGGTGCAACTGAAAAAAACAAGTTGCTGTGAAGGCCTTATAAGATTTTTTTAGACTTGAGCTGACACTGCAAAAATAGTGTAGAAGTGTCTTGATCTCTTAATTATTTATTTTTTTAGATTTGAGGTAGGTATTCTCTTCCAGAGAACAGTAACTAGCTGAATTAAGGGCCTTTAGGAGGAGTTTGAAACTTTGTTCAGGCCATTAGTCAATCAAATATGATTAAACACTTAACCTCTTGGAGAATACCAGGCTAGCAAAAAAAATAAACAGATGTACATGTCACGGATTCATAAAAGAATTTCAGGAATGAAGTATCATGCTCTTCTCTGTGAAAAGCAAAAGATTCATACTTCCTCATTTTAAGATCTTCTCAAGAAAAATATATTTGGAATATTCCAGTCACAGGGAGGTAGAAAGACTCCTTTAATAATATTTACTCTCTGGTTGAAGGTTTGTTTGCAAAGTTGTACTTTTATGAATGTTACTTTCTCAGTGTTACGGAGCTTACAGTGGAAGACGCTGTTATCACACTAATAACTTATTTCTATACAGGGAAAATTCCTTGATTTGGCTAACCTTACTAACAGTGCTGAAGAATTGTGAATGCCAAACTGGAAATAGCTGAAAGTAATTTTCCTTAATTGTGCTCGTAAATATACAGTTAATAAAGCTGGTGGATTACATCCAAATTTTTCTCTAGAGCTCATCATTTTTAAGGGATGGTTCAACTTGTCACATCTTGACTTGATCTCTAAAGGGAAGTCAAATTTTAGGTATCTTCCTGAGGGGAAGGAAGAAAGATGACTGATAAATTTCAAAGGGATTGATTGTGATCAATAACTATACTTCTTAATGAGAGGTGATGCTGAACAGCACTTGATGGTGAGTTGCTTGGAGATCTTGTACAAGTAGGAGACTTGTAGACTATGTAGACATGTGCAGAGGAGGACATGCATTTTGGGGCTTACGCTTAGAAATAAGGTAGGCCTTGGCATTTGCTCAGTAGAGATTGAGACTGGAACAAGCAAGCTTGCCTTAATTCTTTTTAAATTGTTAGATTATAAGAACAGCAGTAGCGCTTGATTTTTCTAATTTTTCTGTGGTAATTGCACCTAGGGTATCTGACTGTCTTGGAAGCAGGAATAATTTCAGTCTTGCAAAACGCATCAGAGTTAGGGGAAGTACCCTCTTTTGCATGTTCATTTTAGTGAGGTGTACAGAGAGACTACGGAGGAGGAGTCACAGATGCTAACTTCTTTCAATTTCAGTGGGAGTTAGGTTGCTAAATACCTTTATGAATCAAGTCCTAACTGATTAACTCAAGGTCATTTGGGAATTTAAGTAGAACAAAAGTAAAAACTCATTTCTTTAGCTGTAGTCTAATAGTCTCTTTGCTGTAATATATAATCCCTTCTGTTCTTTTCTTACCCTCCTGGTGCACAAGGATTTCTGTCGTTCTCAGGAATAGAAACTGAAGAAGCCTCTCTGTGTATTACAGGTATCTGCTGGGTCAGCCAGGCTAGCTCTGTCTACTTGTAGATATTGAGGAATTTACATGTATGCATTTCTAACTTAATTCAATGAAATTGCAGATAATTAAGACCTTTCTTAATTTGGTTTGTGGTAGGTTTTTTTTTAAGCCAGTGGTTTTTCTATCAACTTCGAGCATGTCGCCTTTCTCTAGAAGGCAGTTAAGTATCTGGTCATCGGTAGTGTTCTTGTAGAAATATGTATGAAAACATCATAGTGATCAGGACTCTAGCCTGTTGGACTAGTGACCGTGACACTAGGCTATTAAACGGATGACATCTCTCATCAATTAATTGATTTAACTTTATTTCTGTGGTTAGCTACCAGAACTTGGTGGTTAGTAATTTGTTTAGATTTTTCTCCTGTTTCAGATACTAATTTCTTGACACTTCAGTATGAGCAGTTTCTTTTTAAAAATATTCCTTTAAAGTTACATTTTCTTTTGTATTCTTGAACTGCTGCTGCTTTCTCTCAATCCTGTCTTCACAGATGTGCAACACTTTGAGACCTGAATGCCCAAGATACCCTTACACTCATCGTTATCCCTTTGTTTTATGTTGCAGCCAACAGTTTTCATGTTACTGCCTACTTTATGAAGAGATGGGTTAATCTCCGTTGTG
>NW_010565435.1:14022-62624 GCF_000687285.1 Phaethon lepturus | reverse complement strand
GGAAACGTTATCGTGGTAAGAAATCAGTTTCTTATGGTGTTACTTAGAATTTTGCATTTCTGGGAGACAAAAGGGAACATAAACTAATACTTGTCAGGTTTTGGTCTACTTAATCAAAATTTCTTCCAGAGCTTGATTTTGATTTTTTTCAGAGGATGTTTCTTAAAAAAAAAAAAGTTTCTTAACATATGATGGTTTGTTGGGGTTTTTTTAAACATAATTTTAAATTTTTGTATGCCTTGCCCCAGGGTAATCAACTAAGCCACACCAAATTCTGTAAGTATGATGAAGACTCAGCATTTTACTGAGTCTCTGCAGGGTGAATCAACCAGAGGTTGCAGTATGAATCATTTCATTATTGCTTGAGTGTCTTGTGACATCAACTGTACAGTACAAGTGTATGCAAGAAAAGGCTTTCATTCACCTCAGTGCTATAAAATCTTTACATAGGTGATGTCATTGGGCCAGATCTTTTTTTCATGTTTTCTCAAGCCAAGATGCTCTGTAAGGAAGTGATATCAATCCTGTCCTACCAACAGCAATAAAAAGGAGCTATAATGATCACTGCCCTTTGTGTTGAGCTTTTCATATTAAAAAAAAGCAAAAGAAATCAATTAGGTGCCCTTAAAAATATTGAATGCTAGAATGGATATTTTAAAAGAATTTCTTATTTTTATAGGAATTAATTATATTCATAAATGTTTAAATCTTTCTTCAAATGCCAGCTAGTTGTTTTCTATGTCCATATTGGTTGAAGAGATTGGAGTGTTGATTTTAAATATTTCATCAAACATGTTCTCCCAGCCTTCTGGAAGAATAGTTAGAATAGAATAGCAGAGTGCCAGCATTGGTATCTCAGCATTGGTTTCTGTGTATTAAACTGGAACTTTTTTTAATCATCAGTGAATACCTAAAGATACTTCCATTTTGTTAGCCAGCAAGTGAGATAGTTATAAAATGTAACAATAAAAATGCCTAACTGGAATGAACTTGCCCTACTAGTGCTGCCAAAAAGAGAGGCTCTGATGCTGCAGTCAAAACTTTGCTTCCACATGAAGTTCCTAACAAGAAAGGAACTTCCTTTTTG
Source organism: Phaethon lepturus (assembly GCF_000687285.1). Lineage (NCBI taxonomy): Eukaryota > Metazoa > Chordata > Aves > Phaethontiformes > Phaethontidae > Phaethon > Phaethon lepturus. The sequence continues at coordinate 61,537 of NW_010565435.1, read as the reverse complement.
CTGGGTTTCATTCCAAATAAATAGAATAATAAGCACACATCCTAAAAAAATAAATAATTTGGCACCAATGTTTCCGTTCTGTAAGATACACCTAGTACGTAACAAATAAAAACCAGACATTGAAACTAATGGGAGGAGAATTTTTGCATACTTTAAAGAGACTGTTATTGGAACCCCACATAACAAATTCAGTCTTTGCAACAGTTGTCCAGCTTTTCTTTTGTAGCCCATTTGGAAGATGTCCATCAACCGCTCGCAGTTTGAAAGCCATTGTACTAGACCTTTGGGGGTGGCTTTCAGGTCTTGAGGGTACAAGCAGAGAAAGAATAGTCTGGACATAAAGCACAGCATGAAGACTTCCTTGAACATAGTTTTACTAACAGAGTTGATATTTCTGACAGGATTATGAAAGGCTCATGTTCATTATCAAGTTATAGTAGCTTAACAAGCTATCGTGCCAATACAGATGCATCTGAGGTCTTTGTTTATGCTTTTTCAACCAATGGCAAATGCAAGGTAATCTGTTTCAACATCCTCATCTTTCATTGTAATGACTAGAAAAGTCGCTGCTGGTATGCACTTGGAGGGATTTGTCAGTTATTGATGGAGGCACGTCAGTTGGTGAAGGAGCAGTACCTTGTAGAGAGGCAGTTGCCCATATGGATGACCTGATTGTCATTGGCAAATTGTACATGTTCTACGAAAAATACCTATGAGGTCAACCCCATGTTTTTTCTGTATACCTTGTCTGTCTCGTCCCAGAAAATATGGTGTTACGGCTCGTTTTTGAAGTATAACAAATGTTAAAAATCAGTAACTTTCCTTGTATAAAACCAAACCACACCAAAAACCAACAACAAAAAAAATTTGAGCTGAAATTATGAAGATATTAATCTGGAAATAATCTGATATGTAAAATAACAAAATATCCAGCTATACTTTTTTCATACCATTGCTAGGTACTAAATAAAGCTGTGTCTGGTCTACTCTAATCTGACGACCCTTCAATTTTTAATTCTTGGTAAACAGAAACTGTGTTGTGTTCACAACAAACCATGTGATCTTGAGTAAAACATGTAATTCAGTAGTAGTTAACCAATTTGTTTAATGACTTCAAAAATCACTTCAGTCAGTTTCAAACACTTAACCTTATGCTGAGTTTTTATGCCAAGTCCTGACTGAATATGTTGTGCTGTATTCCAAACATGTTTTACAGCTTTTGTGATGAAAAGACTTATCAACAGAATAGCACAAAGGAAATAATCCTTAAGTGGTTTGTCTGTTGGTTCTGTCTTGTATATTTGTACAAGGGTGCAGGTGCACTAATTTGCAGCCATGACTATCCTCTTGGGAACTAAACTTACTCTGACTTATTGATTATTGCTTTTTTTAAACCATTAAAAAAAAAAAAAACCCACAAAAGCAGGGACGGGATGTTGAAAAGAGTAGGTAAGAAAGTAGTAGTGTATGAAGTGAGTTAGTGTGCAATTTAAAAAATAAATTTTGTTTACTAAAATAACATGTATATATGTTGTCATCTGTGTTTTTTAACATGCATATAATTTTTGTAATCTTCTTTTCAATTATTTTTTTTATAGAGCTACGTGTGTTTCCAGACAGATTTATAGTTTGTGTCAGTAAACTTGAATCTAATCCAAGTGCTTGGACATGTGAAAATGGTGTATTGGTATGTACAAAACTGTTCTATAAATTTTCTGGTTTATTTTATAAGTGGTAAGATGAATGTTTATATACAGATGTGGTTATTCCCATATTTGTAACTGTTGTATTGGAAACAGAAGGTCACATTAACAGTTGGGCCAAAGTATTCAAAAGGGGATCCTGAAGTGACTCTGAAACAGACACAAACTGTAATTTTTGGAAGCTCAGCATTTTCAGAGCCATATAAGCCTCAGAGAAAAAGACTGCATATTTAGAAAGCTAAGTATGATTTTTAGCACCTTGATTTAAGGATTTTTTTTTTTTTTTTTTTTTATGTTTTGTCCGTGTAAAATTTTACTTTCCAAAATTATAGTGGGGCTATTTTAATGTCCGTGGGTTTCTTGTATGTTTTCTTTGCGCTTGTTCTGCAAAACAACTCAAACGGATCAATGCTAGCCCTGCTGGGGAAAAGAAGTCCCCAAACGTTAATAGAGAAAAAGGCACTGGTGTGTAGTTAAATACCATAAACAATTCTACTTAAATATTTCATCCTGAAGGCTTTATCAGGGTCAAAGGCTTATGAATTTTATGCTGCAGTTAACTGCTGATTGTCTCAGGAGTGCTCACATGGACCCAGGTGGCCTGCTGTATGGCAGGCAGTCTCTTCTCTGCTCGCAGCAAGAGTCAGAATTACACGCTGAGGTCTATGTATATTTTAGTAGTTTAGCTTAGATGTCTTAAGGTATATTTGACCCTTGAAAAAAAAGATTTTCTTCTACTCATCCAACTTAGTATTTTTTAGTATGAAACAGCGTGTTTTTATTTATTATACTAAATGCAGATTTTATTATTTTGATTCCTAGATTGGTAAGTATCAAACGTCAAAGGATCAAGCAAATGTTTTTCTCTCTCTCAGGAAAAAAGAAAATCTAACTGCTTTAGCAGTACTTTGCTATTTTGAAAATTATTACTTTCTCAGTATTGTCTTAATAACTATTCAGGTGGTTTAAGTACAAAATCCTGCCTGCATTTTGACAGAGAAATAATAATTTTTAATTTATTTTTTCTTCTTTAAGTATCTGTAATAAGATATCCAATTCCCCTCTTTGGTACTTCTCATCTTTTAGTTTATGGAAAGATTAAAAGTTTTCTTTAGTTTCTTTCACATGATTCTGTCCTAGTAAGAAGGCAAATGAAAAATACAATGTTATGGCCTTTAGCTTGACTATTTCAAAATTTCCTTTTGATCTATGGAAACTCCTTGTTTAAAAAGGCAGTTTAAACATTTTTATGTTTAATAAAAATAATAAATCTCATAATGGGATCATAACCTAATTAATAATAAAATCCTGGGAGGTTGCTCTCCTTACAGATGCAATAAGACATGCATAGAACTGGCTGGAACAGTCAGCGTAGTATGTTGGCAGGAGAGGATAAAATAAAAGCTATCCCTAAGCCATCTTTCCTGATGTGAACAACTAACAAGGTCTGAACAGACCCTCAGCAAATGTTTTGGAGTATCTTTTTAATTCTTGCCACTCTAACTTAAAGGGTCCACTCCAGACTGTTTTGTTGATCCAGAATTTCTGCTGAATTTGTTATATACTCTAGTTCAGTATTTTGCCAAACTGGGGGAGTGTTTGATTGCCGCTGAGAGGTAATTTCAAGTTTTTGGCACTCCAGAAGTACAGGCTAAGGATCTGCACTTTGTGTGTGTACTTTTCTCGATGCAATTTAGCAGTGAGTATGCTTGAACTCTCAACTAGACTATGAAAGACCACCCAGAAGACTTTTCTATTGATACACTCCAGTGTGTTCTGTCATGGGCTAAAAATGCGACGTATGTTTTGTTTTCTTCTGTATGTTGTTTAGGTTTGAATAATTTTGTGATGTTGCATGCAAGATCTTCTAAATGTTTAATCAGATCACACCTTTGGTTTTGTTTTTTACAAAAGTAGTTGACTATATGTTAATGGAGATGCTGTCACTTTTCAGTGTTGCTTGATGGTCTTTGTGATTGACTTGGTCAAGACTTAAAGATTTCTTTTTTTTTTTTTACTGCTTTTATGCAGGTTTATAGTTTGGGTCAAGCTTTCATTCCTCAGCTCTGTCAAGACAAGGCAGGCACAATGCCCTGCTTTCCCGTTACTTGGAACCAGTTTTATGTCAGCCTGATACAGAAACCTTTCTTTCAGTAATTGCAACTGTCTCTTTCTTCACCTATTTTTCAGCACTTTATTCTTTGCCTTTTCACCTCAGCATCCATTGCTAGGAGAAGCAATTAGAAGCCTTCTGCGATGCATCTTGTAAGACCAAGGAAAAAGTGGCTTAGTCCAATTAGTCAGGCAAATTACCTTTAAGCATAAACTAATAAAAGATTTGAGAGCACTTCTAAGAAGTAGAGTTGAAATAAAATAGAAGAAAGTCTATTGACATGTAATTTTCTATTTTCTAAAATTTATTTAGAAATGGGTATTCCTGTGGTCGTATCTAAAAATCAGGCTGAAGGCAGTAGTAATCATTTTGGAAGAAGGGAAATCTCTATTAAAGAAACAATACAGCAAGTTATTGAAAATTCATAAGCGGATTAGAAGTCTCAAGGAAAAGATGGAAGAATAGCCTGACTGATTAATGCTAAGTTTAAACATAAAACCATTGTTTCCTGTTTTGCCAAACTCTGTTTATAATCTTGAATAGTTTTATCTGGAAAAAAGACGACAGTTTTGGGAACCTGGCGATAGAGGAAACCCAGGGAAGTATGTAAGAGCTCTGGAGAGATTAGTCATCTTTGTCAATGACAATATTTTCTTCATGATTATTATGTAGAGAGCTAAAATGGAAAATTGGAAATGGGTTATCTGAAGAAACAGTCAAAATGGAAATGGGTGGAAGGCTTATTGGAGGCTTGTGGGCATTTGAAAATGTGCTAACAATGGAGTATTCATTGATAACCACATCGGCTTTATACTAGAATCTATGAGAGGAAGCAGTTACAGGGAAAGCCTGAAGGAAGTTAAGCTAATGATGATATTAAAGTGGAAATTTGAAATCACAATTCATATGGACTCAGAAAGGAAAGTGGGGAGTAGGAGATCCTGTCTTGAATAGAAAGATCTCCAAGTTTCCACTGAGCCTTGTTAAGTTACAGAGAATATGATACCAAAAAAAGAGATTCTTTTCCAAACAGCGTATTACTCCTAAACAAACAAACAAAACCCCTGCATAGGTATGCAAGGAGAAGAAAAATGCTAAAGATATGCCCACTGCTGATTAAATCCCCATCAGAGAAATAAAAGCAAGCTATTTAATCATCCTCATACATGTCTGCTTTTATAAATTGCATCATTATAATATACTTCAGGTATGTTAGACAGTTCTCTTTCTTAAAACTCATAAGAGCATGAGTGACATGATTTGCTTAGATTTTGATTATGCTGGAAAGAGGCTTCTGGTTCTTTCATGAAAACCTGTATACTTAGCTGTAATTAACAGGGGACTTTTAACATTAGAGTATGTGCTGCTGGAACAGTGTGTCTATTGGAAGGTAGAGTGAAGACTTTTTTCAGGTAGGAGCAATTTGTAAAGATTAGTAGAAGACTTTATGTAGAATTAAGTTATCTTAAATACTTTAAAGACTTTTATTGTCAAGTGATATCAGATTGAGTAGGGGAAGAAGGAAACTCTGAAATACAATTGCACAATTCATAACGTATAAGTGCTAATCTTGGCATGGAACTCTGTGTGTGTGTGTGTATATAGATATATATATTAAAAAAAAAATCACAGTTAAACTGCTGTAATGGTGGGCTACTATTGAAAAGGTCAGTCCACATCCCCTCTAGTTCCAGCTACGTATTCCTTTCCTTTCTGGTTACAATGGACCAAGTGATTCTTCAGTTGAGAATGAATTAGTTCATTGACTTGATCCGGCAGAAAACAATTTATTTGTGAAGTTTCTCAGTTTTTTACTGGAGGATTAGTTTTCTGTCATGTCAGTTCACTGAACCAACTCATCCTGTACCCACACAGCTGCCGGCGTGACACAAAAAAGGTTGCAGGACCACGCAGCCAGGGTTTGGAAGAGAGCAGGACCATCCCGTTAGGTAGCAGTTGTTAGTTACCCTGGTTTGGAAGTAACAACCAAAAGTCACAATAACATTATATTTGTTGTAATACTTGTCTGTTGATGGTTGTCGATTTCATGATCCTTTTTCAAATTTCATAAAACCTAGTTTTCATATGTTCCCAGATAATACGCTAAATTATTTTCAGTCGCTATAGGAAACATAGCGAGAGGAAAACAACTTAGTATTAAGCTGTAGTTCGGTAACTGTTATGAACAGGGTTTGCTACTTTTTTCAAAAAGGTAGAGAGAGGGGAGCTGCAGACTAATGAACCCTATCCAAATACCACATAGTGGAACAAGTAAAGAATTGCTTTTCTTTTTGGTGAGTTTTCACTTTTGACACTTCAAGCCTCTGTCACTTTTTTCTATTCATCCTTCCTATTCTGCTCAAGCTGATGCAAGACTGATGATACAGAAACATGCAGTCCCTCCTGCCTTCTTTTCCCTTCTCTTAGCCATACATTTTTTTCCTCCGTGTCTGTCAGTACTGGCATGTGTGGGGAGCAGGGTTAATTCACTCATCCCTCCGAAAACAAGGGAGGGCTGTTGAGGTTTTTTTGTTGTTTGCATGGTTAGCTTGGATCACTTTGGTCAGACTCTCACTGCGTGGCTGCATAAACGCTAGTGTTGATATGGAGACTTGGCAGGGCCATGTGTTGGGTAAGGGTGAGATTTCTCTTTCAGTGTCAGGATAGCTTTAAATTGGCTTGAATCATAAGACTGTGCTCTCTGAGAAACTACATCACAAAGTAATGATACTAACATCTTTGACTTTGTCATAAAGAAAGCTATGGCAAGTTTTACAGTATTCCCTTTTGTCCCAGCTGTCTGCCTCTTCTCCTTGGAGATTACCACTCCTACAAGAGAGTTTGCCAAAAGGGCTGTGTGCCTGCATCTCATCTTGCTGCATATCACAGTCTTGTGGATTCATGCAAACCAAACTTCCCTGGTTTTTAAGCTAGTGCATTGAATTGCGGGTGGGAGCAGCTGGGGCATGTGTGTGTGCTCCCTTCTGCCAACTCTGCAGTGGGGGTAGGAACCTCCTGCAAAAGGAGAGGGAGGATACCTGAGTGGTAATGCTGTGAATTGCCTCAGTGAGATTTGTCTGAACTTGTCTTAGTTTCTTCTTATAGCTTACAAACTGGCTGATTTATTTTCTGCATGGCAAAGGTCTAATAGCTGTCTGCTGTTTGTTGTATTAAAGGTCCAGAGAAGTGGACAAATGATGAAATGAAATCTGACACAATTATTTCAATTAGTCAAGCCTGGAGAAGGCTGTAGAGAATTTCGGAGAAACCTCACAGAGCTGGCTAGAGGGGCATTAGGACTGTAAATGAAAATCATCTGTTGATAAATGCACAGTATTTTTACTGAGAAGAGCAATTACAGTGTTCATGCATACTGCTGAGTGAATTAACTGTACGATCTCTGGAAAAAGGCCAAGGTATTGCTACAAGGAACTGATTTGAAAAATCTTTGTTCTGGAGCGTTATTTATCTGAAAAGCAGGCAGAATATTAGATTATATATGGAATGAAATAAAAAGTAATACTTAAGTTGTCTTAAAGCCAATAAGTAAGTTGAATACATCTTCAATAAAAGATTATGTGCCTCTCATTGTACAAAATCCAGATGAAGGGTAGCAGAAATACAAAAGGTCCTGTAACTGCAGTATAAATGATTAAGCTCATGAAATGATTTCCATATGAAGCAATCTTCAAAAAGTAGGGACAAATTGAGTAATCTTTTACTGATTTTGGTAGTTGCCTCTTATATGAGTGCGCCAGTTGATTTAAATGTAACTACTTAGCAGTGTTCACAAGATCTCATTTGTCAGAGCCTTGTGGTTATTTAAGATATTATCATCTGTCATCATCCTTTCATCTCCCTCATTTTCTTCTCCCCTCTCACTCTCTTGCCGTCACAGCTTATGCTGGTGGTTAATGCGGATTTGAGCTCAGATTCTAGACTTTGCACTGAATGATGTGCTTTCCTCTCTGCAGGCTTTGGGAGGATGGGCACCTCCAGCAAAGGTGCAGGGTGGAAGGCTGGCAGTAATAATGTTTAAAGCTACAGTGAGCTAAAGGTTTTATTTATCTGCTGTGCATCTGTGAGATTTTGATGACTCTGGGACTTAAAAAGATCAAACTTACTTCAGTTTTTGGTAATAATTTTCTATATTGCTGTTGGGCAAAGAATATTTGATGGAGATTGTTTTTTTTTCATTTGTTTTAAAGAGCAGTCCGTTCTTCAGCTTTCAGCAGAAATCTGTTACGACTAACAGGAATTTCATAACTTGTCTGAACAGTAAGCTGAAATATATGATGGTAAAGTTCACGGAAGGATTTTTGAACAGCTCGTAATGATTTGAAATTCTTTGGAGGGAGAGATCCCCAGTGTGAGCTCAGAAATCTTGGGGGCTTTGGGGGCTGGTGGTGGTGGTTGTTTTGGTAACCAAGCTAAAACATTGACGAAATTGTTGAAGATTAATTATCTGCTGGGCTGTGCAGTTCTGCCTATTTTACACATTTTGCTTTTGTATAACCAGCAAGGTCAAGAGTATTAGTTGTTCTTTTCAAGATCTTCTATGGTTGTTAAACACTATTGTAATTAGAAAGAGAGGAGTTGTTTTCTAAAATTGATGTATCTTTTTCCACATTATGTTTCTGTAAGAATTGAATTTTTAAGTCTATGAATCATGGTGTTGTATACATCATGTACTATGAGTAGTAGTCTGTTATGTCATATAGCCCATGCTATATCTGGAAGGATAAATACAAAGTTTACTTCAGTATTACTGATGGATGTTTAGACACATGTACTGGTTGACTCTGACATCCATTTAGATTTGGTAGGCAGATAGAGGATCCTCATGTCATATTGATAAAAGGATTACAGGAGTGCCTTGCTTTTTCAGACACTCATGTGACAATTGAGTAGTAGATTACTTCCCTCATGGTTTGTAAATTGGGGAAATGGGTTGAGCTCCACATAGAATTGCTATCTTCTTATTTTATAAAAAAGTCTTTGAAGTATAAAACATGTATATCTTGCATGCATGTCCTCTTTCATAACTACTGGAGGCAGGAACCTTAAAATTGATGGGAAAGGCTAGCTAAAGATGCGTGCTATTAAGATACTGGTTTTCTAAAAAAAAAAAAAAAAAAAAATCACCATTAATAGGCTTTATGATTTTCTTCAGTGTCTTTGAGAGAAATTATTTTGGTTGAAAAGCTATTGTCTTTTCCTCCATTTCTTATCAGTGGACACTTTCTCTGAAGATAGAATCTAAGTCTTGTAGCATCAGAATATAAAATCAGAATGATTAATAGCTCAATTACTTAACATTAATTTTAACGCTTTTTGCCTTCAAGCAAATACACACAGCATGTATCACGTGCTTCTCAGTATGTAAATAAACCGTTTATGTCAGGAGCACCTTCTGTGGCTTTAGAAAGTGTTATGTATGTTCTTGCTATCTGTTACAGATGTGTATTTATTTTTAAAAGCCCCCCCATTTTTTTATGAAGTATCACATTTTATTTGTTTTATGCCATTTACAGGCATATATTTATTATTTATATGCCTGTATTTATTATATTTATATGCCATTTATTAGGAATTTTTCTATTTTCTATTACCTAACAAGCGTTCAAATGCAAATCTAGAGAACTCTGAATTTCCTACGTTCAGAATAGCCTGGGATTCCTGCTATATGTAAAATATAATTAAAATCCAAACAAAAGACTTCAAAAGCAAGAAGGCATTTTCCTCATAGAAGTCATATGCTTTAAGCTAATGGGATGATGCTTTGGGGGCCTTTGGAGTGTTTGGAATTGCCAGGACTTAGGTATCGAGTGAGAAACCCGGGTTCACACCTTGTATTTTGAGAAAGTAGAATGTATATCATAGGGGCTTGTAACAGATAAGGCCAACTCTTGGACTAAATCATACAGACCATAGGGACTTTTGACAAGCAAAAACTTAACTATTAAGATCCGTGGTGTCAAGACAAAATGAATTTTGCTAGTAGGTAATGAAGACCCTACTGATCCAGGAGTTAGATTTTGCTTTCTGTGCTAGGCCCACATGTAAGTTATACAATTCTGCTCCTCGCCAGAGAGATGCAGTTTTCTCTGGTTTCTCCAATTTCAATCTTGAAATGAATGGATTTTTAAAAACCACCAGCATTCCTTAAAAATACCTATTTCAAATGAAAAACCAGTACTCCCATGTGTAACGTGAATGATCCTTAATGTTTTTTACTGAAACTTACTGATATATAGAGCAGGACATTTAAAAATGTAGACCAATATTCTGCAAGTCTAATCAAGGAACTGTATTTCAGGTTGAGAATAATGTCCCTTTCTGTACTTGGGAAGCTTCTGTGAATGTTTGATGAGGTGGTAGGAGATCGTAAGTAGAATTGCTAGGACAGAGGCATCACTACATTACAAACGCTGAAAAATTTGTATCGTGAAATTGTGGGAAGCTTTTCCTTTATGTGGGATGGGAAAGTGCAGAAGACTAAACCCAAGTCTTGTCTGTGTCAATTTTCTATCAGTTAGATTATAGTATCCAATTCATCCTTCACTGACAAACCTCCCCACTTGCTTTAGGAACCCTTTTCTGTTTATCAGGTTGGAAAGAGTCCTGTCTGACCTCTTTGATCTGCCAGTCATCTATTAGAACAGTTCTGAAACCTAAAGGTTATCTTAGATGGTTGAGCTCATGATACTGCTTAGAGTGACATTAAGAGAAATCATGCAATTGCAAGCTGACAAAAAGCTCCCCTAAATAGGTGTTTCTGTCTGATTAGCTTTGCTAATTTTCATTTTATTCACTTGTGTGTGTTCCTGGGATAATATTTGATTTCGTTGCTTCGTCTACATTATTATATTGAGAGTCCTCTCCTGTATGCCATTCTGATACTAAATTTGATTTATTGGACCCATTGATGTTTTCTGTTAAGTATTTTTGATGAGCAAGTTGAGCCACATTGATAAAATGCAATTCAGAAACAATGTATATTTTTAATTGTGGGTTTTTTTGTTAACCAGAAATGAAATTTAATTATCCCTTAGTGTTACTTTATTGGTACATAAGCATGTGCAACTGTTATCCGGAGCGTAGCAAGAGACAACAAAAAAGTATGAAACCAAGCGAGAGGCGGGAAGGGAGGCAGCATTGTTCACTTTGGAAATTTTTGTTTCAGCCCAGCAACCCAAACCCTGGACTGAAATAAACTCAATATTTGTATGAGTATTATTGTCAGGCTGAAAAGGCCAAACCTTTCACTCTTCTTGAAGATAATGAGTTGTAAGGATTCTTCACAAGTGCACATCCATGAGTAGTTCTTTTATGGGCATTTAATGCTGTGTTGCTGAATTCAGCTGTCCTGGAGAGAGCTGCAGATGGCAGTCATCACTTTTATATTTTTGAGGGTTTCTTTTTCATTTTGAGTGAGATAGTAAGTTGATTAAGATAGTAAAAGAATGCATTTTCAATTTGATAAGCCTTAAAGCAAGTGTATTGTGTGCCTAACAGTCGTGTTTCTCTGTAGGTCTTAACAGAGGTTTTTTTCCCCAGACATCTCTTTGGATAAGTACTAAGGATCTTAAAATCAGGTTTTCAGAGGCCAGCATTATGAGCAGGTAGGGTAGTAAGACTTTGTAAGCTTCATTTCTGCAGGCCCTTCTTCTTTGCTGAGTTTTAGTGACAAAAAGGAGTGAGCTTACCCTAGGATTTTAAGAGCACATATTTCTAATAGAACTTGGCAGTTCAAGGGCTAAAGCAGCATTCTAATCTTTTGTGCCCACCCAGTCTCTATACAAATGTAAATATGTCTGTCTTTAACAATTTGCCAAGAAATGTGGTTTTAATTTGTTAGCAGCAATCCCACTCCCTGCAGCTCTTTCAGAGTCAAGTCACAAGTCTGGCGGTGCTTTGACGTTTTTCTCTGTCATGGTGTCATTGTTTATATGATGTCTGCTTCTGCTGTCCTCCTTTTTATGCCTGGAATATTTTTCTTTAATTATTTCACTGCCTAAAAGGAATTTGGGATTACTAGACAGGATGAGAACAGATTAGCTTTTTTTCTTTCTTTAACAAGTCCTGAAGTTCCCATAGGAAATAAATAGTATTCCCAAAACAGACAGTGTTTTTTATTTTTTTTAATTAACTAAAATTATTAACTCTAATAAAGAAAATAAAGGAAGTATCACCAATAATGGCTGAGTGTCTTAGTAGTATATGGAGTGCCCATTGTTGTTATTTATGACTCTCTCTGCCTTCTATTGTGGACTTATTCCAGCCTTAGGGAGTTTACATCACTCCTAATAGCAAAAGGCTCTCTGGTTCCCACAGAGTCTTTCAAAGACTGACTCATATGCCTTATGTTAATTGTTCAGCTCTCAAAATACAGCACTTACAGGGTGTGGTTCCAAGGGGAAAATCTACTGTACTTAGAGGGCATGTTCAGAAGTGTTTCACATATAAATCATTTTGATTTTTAATTTTTTTAATGCCTTAACCCTTTTCTGTCACTGCTTTATGTGATAAGTTATTTGAAAACAAAATAAAAGGTTGCCAATGGTGTAGTGAGGGAATTTTGTTAGCCTTTCAACTCTGGACCATTAACTCCAGTCTGACTCAACCCACAAGTGACATGGCTTCGTCATCTTTGCCTCTCCCCAGGGTCTGCTCTTCACACCCTGGCATGATGGTATGCTCCAGGCAACAATCGTGCCCTGTTCATAGTCAGATGCAAGTTAGGACTGAGGTTTATTGCTTATCTGCGGTAGTGAATACGTGTGGACAGGAACTGTCCCCAGTCCTCCTCTGGATTTTGTACAAAGTGCTACTTTCCACGCATTGCTTGCCACATCTACAGGAATTGCCTCAGTTCCTTACACCATCCTGTCACGGTTTGGTGTGTTGAGGACTGAAGAGCATTTAATGGAATTAGCCATACCAGTTACCATAGAGCAGCAATTGAAATGCTTCTGCTTGTGCTCCTGTTCTCTGGCTAAGTAAGGGTGCTCTGCAGCTGCTTTGATGCAGAATGATTGTGCAAGATCTTTCAGGCTGAGTTGTGTGAATATTACTGGAAATCAGAATAGTTTCTGCAGACTTTACAGTTAAGAGTCTGTGTCTTCTCTTAAAATTAGCAAAGCTCTTGAGTATCTTAATAACAATCTCTTCTTAATAGTTTACAAAATACAAAAATGTATTTAGTCAAATTAGGGGAGTCCATACCTCTAACAAGAATAGAAGCAGCAATTAAACCCTCAGCTTAAACTAGTTAGGCTTGATTTCTGAGGTTGAAATCACATTGCATGTGTGTCCCATATGTTTTCTGCCTGCTGTAGACACACATGTTGCACCATTAGTGGACAGAACTTCGTGCATCTATCAATACACACAAACACGTTTGCGTAATTTGCCTGTGAAAGGAAGGCTCAGAACAGCTGTAGTTTTTTAAACTGTTGAAATGGCTTTATTTCTTTGCCTGACTGCCCTCTTTCTGCTTACAAAACAGGAAGCCGTTTTCACTGGCTTATTCTTCTGGAAAGAGCGGTGATGTTTACCCCCTCTCCTTTAAAATAGAAATAAAACTAAAAATGGGCAGGGCTTAATCCCCTACAAGTGACAGGTTCCTGAGGAGTGTTCCAGGCACCGGTCATGTACATGCTTTGGCCTTGCAGGTCTTTTTCCACTCTCTTCAATTCTTTTGGACCGCCTGGCTCCAGTGTGCTAGCTTCACAGCGTGGAGCGAGAAACGGTATAAATAAGCATTCCCTACATTTGATGAGCTCCAATCAGAAGTTGCAACATGCAGGCTGATGAAGAAATATGCTATCAAAGAGGAGGAGATGCACAAAGCCTCTTCTCTTCTTGACTTTGCCACATTTTTTGCTCTCCTCTCCGTAGCCTCGGAGATAATACTTTTTTGAAGTATGTGGTAGTTAATAGTGAAGTCAGCAAATGGCCCTTCTCTCATTGAGATTGTTTCATTCTGAAAGGAAATGCTCACAGCTTGAAGAAAAAGAGCATTTTCCTTCCCTCCCTCTCGCCCCAATCTCATATTATATAAGACCATGGTGCTGCTGTTAGCTGAGACCAGAAAGAATTCCCCTGTTGTCCTGTAGTAGCCAACCACTCCAAGCTGAGAGTGTTTGAATGTTAGTATTAAAAGTTTTAACCCTTGCCTGCTTAAGTGAGCAACTAACACTCTGTATATTTTTTTGTAAGCGTGGAAAATTATGGAAATTCTTCTGAGAATAAGTGTATAGACCACTGCGCCAGTCAGTCTCTTCAGAAAAAAACTGACAAACATGCTCCCGTCTGCGAGAGAGATTCCTGGCATTTGTCACAGTTTGAGCCACAAAGATGTCAAATATTTGCCAACAGTTTCCTCAGATGGTTTGGAAAGCTACATCCTTTACATTACAGTCTTGTTTGTTTGTGGTATATTTTAGCATATGAAGCATGTTCGCTGGGAGTCTGAAAGGGGAGGGAACTGACTAGACTCCCAAATATTAAAAGATTAAAAATAATTCTGTTTCTCTTTAGACTGCTCAGGTCAAAATAATAAAGAACATCTGTAAGTCTTAGTATTAGAAATGGAGTTTTATGTTGAATAATCATAGCTTGATGTGTCGTGTTTTAAACCTGTGTTTTCTTTTGGAGCAGAAAGAAGAACTTTCCAATGGGACGTCTGAATATTTTACTGAATCTGCTGAGACCAAGAAGCTTAAGATTAGTCTGAATGAACAAATAAAGCAAGACGTCTTGAAAAAAATGTATGTCACTATTCTTTCTAAGGTGTTAAATTTATAATCTGGTAAAATGTGGGTAAATAGAATCTAGCCTATGTAATAAAATATCAAATAATATAAACTCCTTTACAAAAGGTTATTTTAAATTACTAAACACATAAAATGATTGTTGTTGTTTTGTACAGCATGAAAAAAGCTATTACAAGCCACATAGATATCTCCCGTAGCGCTAGGCAGAATCAAAACAGGCTGTTTTTTTCCTTGAATGAAGCTCTGGGCCAAAATAAATGTGTTCCATTTGAATCTGCTGAAAATCATTTTACAAATGTATTTTTTGTTCATTTTGAGAGTCTGCAGTGTACCACGGTATTAATTTGGATCTTTGGTCTCAGTCAAAGAGTGCCCTTGGTGTAGTACATGGGGAGGGTTTAGTTGCTCAGCTGAGCATTTTACTGGTCCTCTGCTGTACCAGGATGCCATTCGTACTTGCGCAAGCTGCCAGTAGCCCCAGATCAGCTGTGGAATCAGGGATTTGCTGTGAACCCTGGCAGCTTTTCTTTTTACCCCTGTTGTCTCTCATCTGTGTTGTCTTTAGAAATGAGATTAGGTTTGGAGGTATGACAGCTCTACCTATTTTGGAAGAGCCCTCTTTCTGAAGAGTTAGATATGCAGACCTGGGAACTGCTTGGCATCAGCGGAGCAGCAGAAAGCGGTCTCAGGGTGGGACGTTCTACAGTAATGTCTTTGGACTCAAAATCTTATATCGGCAGCTTTAGTACTTGTGCATAAAAGTTCATTTTACAGACTGTGTGAAATCTAGATTTGTAGGTAACATGCTGCTGAGGAGTGTTTATGTACTGACACTCCATCGGATCCCTTGTGATCCCATTTTCCTGTATAATTCCTTTTAGAATACCATCTCCTTGCATTACCTAAGTCCTTCCCAGATGAATGGGCTTGATACTAGATGAGTAGTGGTTAACTTTAAAGTATTGCTTTGAAATGTCCTGGGAAAAATTCCAGATGAACATTCTAAAATAGAGATTAGAAACTCTCACACGGAGATGCGCATGCTGCCTCTCCCCGCCTGCCCCCCTCTATTCTTTAGATATACATTATGCATGTGAATATATGGGAATGGTTTGAAATCATTTAGGCACTTATGAAATACTATTTTATCTAGCCAGTTTGGGAAGGAATTCAATATACTTACACCATGTTGACCTTTAACATCTGTAATGAATCCAGTTCTGCCTCTTGGAATAGAATGTGAACTCCTTCATGGCTTAGTCATTAATAAATAGGATTCCCCTAGTGCAGTGGAAAATCAGATGGATAACGCTTGATATTATCCACGCTAGACAAACATTACTGCTTGTCAGGATGATATACAGGCTTTTTTTTCTACATTTGGAAAGAAGGTTGCCCTAGTGGTGTTTCAGAGTTTGTAAGAAGGGCAGATTGAGGCAGTGAAGATTCTTTTTTAGTTTAAAACCAAAGTTCTTCTTTATTGCAGTGTGAAAAGGACAAAAACAAGGAAAAGTAGCACAAGCAAACCTCAAATCAGCAAGGACTCCAAGAAAGTGTATCTTGGCTCAGTGGACTCGCAGACAGGGAACAGAAAGAATGACTGTCGAGCTTCTCTCAGTTTTCAATCTGGAGTGAAATGTACGAGTACAGGACTGCTAAAGGACTGCATAAATACAGCTGAGAGCAACTTAGAGCGTCCCAGTTTAGAGCTGGAAAATTATGTTAATCAGAGACAGACAGATGGTGTTAGCAGCCAGCAAAAACCTCACTCTGTGGAGTGGTTGAAGTCGAGTCTTCTAAGCAAGAGCCCTCCTTGTAGCTGTGAGTCAGCACTCCTAGGTCCAAAACAAAGTCAAAAAGTGACCAAAACACAGGTTCAACAAAAGAGCTGTGGTTCAGAAGAAAAGTTAGAGCATTTCAGCAAAGTGTCCTCTGAAGGGAGTCCTTTAATTCCTAGCAATACAGAAATGAGTAAGTGCGATGATGATTGTTTAGGTCGATTCCTGGAAGAGACGACCCCACTTGATTCCAGGTTGTTTTCGAAACAAGACACGACAAAGGCTATGTCTGATGAGGAGTCACTAACTTTGAGAAAAAACCTCTCCCGGCCTCTTTCTGTGAGGAGCAATATAGTGCAGACAAGCCAAAATGAGCCAAGCGCAACCACTGAAGAATTGCCTGTGATGCCATCGTCTTGCTTAGAACTGCAGCCTGTGTCTTCAGAGAAGCTTATCCAAAAGCGAAAAAAGGAAGTTGAAAATGGTCTCAGGAGGTTAAAACTGCGAAGGCTTAAGAAGTCATAAAGGCTGAAGTGTTATCCTGATGGTATGGGTGGACAGCCAAACCTGTGTTTGGAAAGAATATGCCAAAAGTAGGAAGCAGTTCAAAATAATGAAAAATAATAAAAATACAAAGTCAAAATTACATAAAACTTTTTATGAAAATTCAGTTAACTAAGTATTTTAGTCATTTGGAACTGTAATGAAGATTATTCTGTTAAGTCTTTAGGAATTAGACATTAATATTGTACGCATCAGTGTAGTATTTATGGAAAGAAAAATGTCTTATAAAATAATATTTACTAAGGAAAATTTTAGATCTCTTTATGTTCTAGTACTATTAAAAAGTCATATCAGCTGATGACGGCAATAGTTAAAACCACTTTTGTGATTTTGTTAGCAGCTGCAGTTATTCAGTGCTTTGCTTGTTTCTGAACACATAGTTCATTTTAGTAAAAATTAATCCTTTCTTTCTCTGTGTTAGGAAGTTCATGGTTTATTCATATGATCTTTACAACAGTAAGTCAAATTGAGGTTATTTCAAATAAATCTTTAACCAGGATTTAATGTTGCTGCTGTTGATAATTTAAGGCTCACCTTTTCAGCAGCATTTCAACATAACTATAGTTTGTGCTTGTGCAGTTTTGATATGAACATGTATTTTTAACTCAAGTTGTGGATACAAGTGATCGTGCATCCAGTCTTTGGAGAAATGAAGATTGGTTTTAGATGTGCGGTCACCCGGATGTGCAAACGTTGCTATTGCGAAAAGTTCATTACGTAAACATGCATACACATCTTCATGCATTCATGTTTCAAAATCAGGCCTTGTTTGTGTGCAAGAACTGTTTTTCACGTGTTAGCGATACCCAGGTTATTTCTTATTTTAAGGTAGAGGTAATTTTTAATTGCACAGAGCTTTTTAATACTGCTTTTGTAACTTGTATGCTAATGCGCTAAGGAAATGTAACTTTTTATTTCATGCTTATCTTTTTAAAATGATTAAAATAAAATTATATGCAATTTTCTTTCATCATTCTCTCAAAATCAGTGTGACCGCAGATGTTTGATGTGAAGCAATTTTGAAAACTCTTACTGACCTATACTTAACAACTGTGGATACCCTCATTGAAGTGAAGATGATGATTCACATCCGTAAGCATTAGAGCTGGTGCTGTAATACAGGTCCTTATGAGAGTTGGCAGCAAGGCACCATCAAATGATGATCATCTTTCTGCTATCAATAATTTCAGCTTTTGCTACAGATGAAAAAGACTCAGCATGCCTGCTAGAAGACATTTTCTCTTTTTTTCTTTCAGCCTGTTTGTCTGATGTATCTCACAGTGCTTTGCCGTAAGGTTGCTAACGCTTACAACCTTCAGGCTCTGCAAAAAGGTCTTTCCTAGTAACAAGCAAAACCAAGGCTGCAAATGAATCTGGGTTTGGAGGAAGAATAGCCCGAGGTATGTTTACGGTTGTCTTTTTTATGGGCTCGAGATACTGGGCCAGGAAAGGAGTAAAAAGCACCCTTTTGATGGACTTAAAAGCAGTATAAGGACATTTAATTAAGTATTTATCAGAAAAATAAGAGTAATTAAAATAGAATAATTTAGCATATGTGTTCTGGATGGCTTCTTTAAGTGCTTATAGTGAATAAACTGATAAATAGTGGTACAGGCATATTCTAGACTGCAGTTTTAACTTTCCATTATTTCTACTTTGCTTTTGCTTGGATCTTTGTGAATTTCCCCTGATGTTCTTGGTTGTAACAGATACCTATAGGAAAGGTGTAGATGATTGTGCGGTAACAGACACATGTTGAGTTTACAAAATCAGTTACTGCTTTTCATTTCATTCCAGTTAAGGAAAAAGACCTTTTGCAAACCGGCAAAGTGATTGTATCTGTGAAGATTGTGGATGCTCTTGAGCAAGTACGCCCCAAACTATTTCTGCTAACAGTTTTGGGCTCTGAAGCTTCCTTTCTTCTTGCCTTTCTCCTCTCCAAATCCATTTAACTCAAGTATTAGAAACCAGAGGGCAACCACATATAGTTCGTATCATCGCATACTGTTATTATATATAGTATAACCTTATAATTGCACTTTAGTTTTAATCTGAACTGAATAACATACCTGCGTGCACCCTTACAAATGAATGTCATACTTGCAGAGGGGACTTGGATAGATTAAATCATTGTCTATATAGCTAAGAACACTTGACTTTTCCTTTAGGATATTTTGTTATGTTACTCGCGATGCCGTTTCCCATCACCTCACTGACAGCATGGGAACAGCCTCCCTTTAAAACAGTGATCTGGTAACAGTAAGAAGCGTAGGGCTAGATTGATTAAAGGTGTTAGAGCCTGGAGATTCAGAACAAATACAAGTGAACTGTCTCAAAAGTGCATAGTTGCATCATTCTTACTGTAATTACTGACTTGCTAGGTTCCTAGGCTCTTCTGAAAGACCCTCTGCTTTCTACTGCCTATTTGGAGCTTAATTACTTTAAAAAACTCTCTCTTGGATCCTCTCAGAAATGCAGTTATTCAGGGAAACGCTTTGAATTCATGGTCGTTTCTGGATTTTAGGTGGTGTCGGTGCTCAAAAGTGTTCTTTCTTTTGTCTGTGTAGCAGGACCATTATAAAAGTTTCCCTCCTGCAAACCTTATGAGCGTGTTACATGACGCTGTGACATCCAGGCGTTACGATTACCGTATGCCTCTCTTATGCCTGTCTTTTAAGCCCATGGCTGTCTTCTGAGTCTTGGTGTTTTGCTTTTATCTACAATCCACCTGCACCCAGATCACTGGGATAGGTGCGGTCTGACATTCTCTTTAACCACAAACCTGATTTCCTAAATCTGGTTTAGGGGGGAAAAAAAAAGAAAAAAAAGAGAAGCTGGAAACTGAGCTGGAGTAAAATTAGCAGTTTGCAAGTCTTGGCCTTGGCTTTCTATTACCAATTTTCTTCAGAGCAGGTTTAGCATACCTCTCTGTTAAAAGTAATAAATATTTAAGACTCTGTTCTGTTCTGAAACTGCCATTGAAGCACAGAAACTATTTCTTTAGTTCATTTTTTTTTTAATTTTAGTTTGTTCTGTTTGGTTTGGGGTTTTTTTGCCATTTTCAGAGCTTCTTTAAACTCCTCTGGAATACGTGCAGATCTGAGACTGGCGAAAGCCCACAGCGCAGAGCTTATGTTGAAAAATACATCTTTGTCTTAAAGAGAAATAACTGCGTATTCCAAACCAGCCAGCTTTGGGTTTTTTGTTTTGTTTGTTTTTTTTAATGAATCATCTGGTTAATTAGGTCTGTGCTGTTTGCTGATACTGAAAACAGTCCTTTCCTAGCCAAACACTTTCTAATGTGTGCAGGCTGTCGTTTCCATTATTCCTTACATCAAAGTAGTTAAAAATATTTGTTTAGTGAACTTTTGTGTTTACACACACATCAAAAGCTAGACCAGCCTCTTACATATTTATTTATAAAGAGGAAGCAGGCTGATGTAAAATCTCCCTTGCCCAGTGTTGATCGATAGGAAGGTTTTAATATTGCAAGAGTTATTTTGAGTAATAAGCTTTGTGCTATTTCTGATATTATCTGTCAGGTTGCAGCTCCGCATACCAGGGTCTAAAGCGTATGTCACTGTGTTGTTACAATTGCATAGCCGCGTTTGTGTTACGCTTGACTTGAACAATTTCAAGAGCATCTGTTTCTAGCAAAAAAGGAAAATTTTAAGAACCAGAACTTCCGTTGCTACAGAAGGTTTTGACCCAGTAAGGTGTGAAGTAGCCCTCGAAAAGCGTTTATTTTGTTGGTGTGAATTTCCCTCTCGCCGCTCTGCAAGTGGGTCGTGTTGGCTGAGTTTTAATCGACATTTTTGTATCATCATCTCATTGGCTTTTTGACTGGAAAATGGATTCTTTTTAAAGAAAAAGATGGGGGAAATAAATCTTTTGTTTGCAATTGGAATAAGAAGGATGTAAAATGTAGTTAGACAGTTCCAGATTGCATGTTGCGAGTAGTTACCTCCTTGCCTATATCAATATCTAATAAAAGGTTAGAACACTCTGATACAGGCTTGAGCAGAGTTAATAGTATCAAGAGTCTTCTAGCCAGCAGTGGGAAGTGTGGCTTGGCCTCAGAAATTAGCTTTAATAAAAGGCACTCCTCGCTTCTTTGCTTTCTGCTTTTTTCTTCCCTAATACGCATTAACTAGCATCCAAAAGCCTATGCGAACGAGGAGATGCGGGGTGGGGGAACAGCAGCACACCGAGCCTGTCATCAAAGGGATATCAAAGCGTTCTGAACCTGGGAGGGGTATGAATATGCTTATTCTGGCAGTTGGGGCAGCACTGAGGGTAAGCAATTTCTTCCAGGTAAAGCACACTAGTGAAGGAACTTGTACTGCAAATTCTTCCATCAACTCGTTCAAAGTATTTTTGAATGCAGTTCTCCCATCTTGTTCACTCACCCCCCCACCCCACCCCACCCCGATAATTAAATGGACCCTGGTAGCGTGTGACCTTGTCCTTTCCACAGTGGCAATAAGGTGACATTTTTAGATGGGGACTGTTTGTTTGTTTGGTGTCGGCTTATGCTGAGAAATCATAAAAGGGTTGTGAAAATGATATAGTGTCACAGGGCATTTCAGCTGTAACCTGGAAATCGTCCAGGGAATTAACCTCCACCGTCCTACCTTCCTTACTATCCATTTAAATTATTCCAGAGCTGGGAATTGGTTCCTGTGAGAGCTGACAATGCACCTTTTTTGAATGCAGATTTCCCTGATTTGCTCCTGTTCTGTCAAAGTCGGATCATTTAGCGTAACTGAACCTAGTAGGAATTGGTAGTCTAGCTCCGTAACTGCTTTATTTGCTGACAGAATAATGTTGGGGTTTTTTTTCATTTATGCATCAGATCTTTAAAGAAAAGTGTCCTGAGCTGTAATTCTAGAGATGGGCATGCCCCTTTTTAATATTAATATGATCTCATAGTGCTAGAATGAAGAGAGATTTATTTCTCCACCCTGTAGAGAAACTGGTTGAAACAATTTGCACATCACAGAGAAGGCGCTCACGGGGAAGATGTGGGCTGGAACTCCGGTCCGACGCCCTGTCTGATACCGCATCGGTTCGCTGCTGCCCCAGTGCGAGGTACGCCATCTGCTGACCCTCCACCCAGTGGCCAACAGACCCTACAGAACCTTCACCGCTTTCCTCCTCCTCACCCCCACAAAATGGAATTGATCGTTGCACGGCTATTTTACTGGGGTTTGTCCCTCTTTTGGGAACAACAGCTAACCTTTAGGAGCAAACTCTGTGTGCACTGGTAAACAGTAAATTGTGATGGCCACTGGTGCCAATACTGAAAAATAGGAAGTTGAATAATTCTTAAATATACTTTAATATTCTTGCTCTGTTTAGAAGGGGAGGGGGAGCTTACGCAATCACTTCCATCCTCTGGGGAGGAAAAGGCTGAATTTGGTACTTCCCTTGTCAGAACTTCTCATCGTTGCATACGCTAATAAAAAGATTAAACCTCTGCCTTGTGACTTGTTCCAGAGGGACTCGGCAAAGGGCAAGGGCAGGGCTCTGGGCCGCTGGATGGCTGAGGAGGCAAGGCCAACTTCAGCCCGCTGGCTAGAGCAGCTGCACTGGGGCTGGCAGGTAAGAAGCTGCATCGTGCAATCTTCAAGGCACAGCGGAAAGCGTAACCTTGTATGATTTCTAGCTTGGCAGAGAGCTGATGGGCGATATTAACTCTTGCTGTGCAGGTGTGTCAGCTGGTGTAAGAACAAGTGTTGTTGCTGTGGAAAGGCAAATGGCTTCATCAGCAAAATTGCTTGGAGATGCCAGGCTCAGGCTCAGGCCCTGAGCTGGTTTCTGTTACTCACTGCCGTGCTTCAGGTGTACGAGCGCTAGCTGGCTGTCATTTGCTCCTCTTAGCAATGCAGAAATAGCTGCTCCCAAAGCTGTCCTTCCCCCCATGACATGAATATATTGGCGTTAAGGCTGATGTAAGGTGCACGGTCAGCGCCTTTTCACTAGCCGCCGCTACGTAAGGTGGGCCCTTTCCATGGGGAGGTGCAGAGGCTTTGATGTGGCTGTGTTCGGCTCAAGTTGAACCAAACCCAGATTTGACAGGTTCAATTAGCTGTAGGTATAGCAAAGCTGAGGGTGCTAGCGGGAGTAATTTTAATTTTCTTTTTTTAAAGAGCTCCTATGTTTAAATGGCAGCTCAGGAAGCACACGTTTTTCTGTTCTTAGATGAGTAAGGATCCGAAGAACAAACACACGCTAGCAGCGGGAAACTTCTCCTGACTAAAGAGAATGTATCTTCCCAAAGTATAGTAAACTGTGAGCTGGCAAAGTGTAATTTCCACAAAAATAAATGTGCCTTGGTGGTATTCTAATGGGAAAGCCTTAAACCTCATGTTTCTATTTATTTTCATGACAATGGAATAACACGCCGTATAGCAACCCTCAGCTTGGTGGTGGTTCTGGGCTTTGGAAGACTGTTTTTGTTTCACGTTCACCTGTGTAAATTTTGAAGCTATCACTGAGATAAGAGGATAAATTTTAAAGTATCATTACAGCCATTTCCCAGAATTCTCTTCCCTCCCCCTTGTACAACACTTGTGCGGCTCTAACTGTATAACACCGTCAGGTAGCGCTGAAATTGGGCTATATGGGGAAAATAGGTTGTGTGTGGAGCAACCCTGCAGTAACAAAAGGTCAGCGTGGTCAGCCCACTACTCGTAGCACAGGCAAGGCTGGAAAGAAAGAAACGAATGCTGAGCTCAAGGCTGCGGCAAGTTTTGAAGCTTGAGGAACCCAGGTTTTGCTCTACAGTGAGTCTTCAGAGGTCTAAACACCTTCGTCACTATATTAAAGTCTGTAATTAGAATTTACCTGGGTAGATTCTGAAGTAGCCTGTCAAATACCTGTTCCCAGGGCTAGCAAAAGCCCTTTTTTTTTTGGGGGGGGGCATTTGCTTAATAGAAGGCAGACTCGGATTTATTCCTACAAATTCAGGTATGTGTTTCAGACATTTAGAAGCGGTAGTTGGTTTCTCTGTATGTCACTGAATGTGAGACCTAGGTGAACACAGACTTCAGGGAGATGATGGCTAATTCAACATTAAAAGTACGGAGAAGCATTCCGTTAACAGCCTGACTTTGTGCTTCTGAGGCAGGTGGAAGATTCTGTTATCTTTAAGTAAGTGGCTTTTTTAGACAGGAGGTGTTTGCTTTATCGCAGATTGTAGTAGTCGGGGAACAAAGGGAAGTAAATCCTCGTGGGATTTGTTTGATGAGGAATTATTGGAGCGGTCAGATGAAGCTAATCTTGTTGACTTCCCATTCAGCAATTCTCTGGTACTGAAGGTATGTGGCATGGGCTTGTGAAGAGTACGAGCAGTAACCCTGTCCACGGGGGTGTAGCGGCAGGTTAGAAATCTCCTCCTAAAGGGAGACAGAAATAAAAAGTAACACTAAATAGGTTTTTGTCAATTTTTTTAGACAGCTGTAAAGAAGGTACAGAACAGAGTATTGTCTTGCTACCAGATTTTTGAAGTGGCCATTATATTCATATTGCAGCAATCTGTATTTACTACAAAAACAGGTGCAAAGGCCTAACCTTGCAGCTTGACCCTATTTCATAATATTTTTCAATTGCGTTCAGTTTGTTACACACCGTTAATTGTTCCTCCAGATTTGTCCTAGCCCCTTACCACAGCAAAGCTGCAGCTCTGTCGGGGAAGTGCTACCAGCAGGCTGTCGGGCAGCTGCCCCGTACTCTTCCATGCAGCCCCTCTGGGGTGGGAGGGGCTGCAGGAGTGAGGCAGTAGAAGCCGTTGTGTTGAATATTTTTAAGAGCTTATTTTATGCTTTACGCAGCACTTTTTTGCCCTTTAGAAATCAGTGTGATCTATGGATCCCTTCCCATCCAGGTCAGCAGTTTGTATCCTGCCTAGCTACGAAGATTCGGTTACTATCTGGTGGGAGCGCGTTGGCTGATGCCAAGTAAACTCGTTGCGCAATTCCAGGCGCATCCTTCATCCTCTCAGACGCAGGCAGAGGTACGTTAAGCCAAAAGGCCCCGAGAACGAGGGACACGCTGCTTTCACACCCCTTCAAGCTGCTGCCGAGCCAGAGAGGGGAACGTCTTCACCATCTAACAAAAACACGGCCTCCGCCACCGTTTCTGCACAGCTAACTAGGCAGGAGGGCCTCCAAGCTCAAGAATCTCCAGGCTCTTTTCTGTTTTCATACAAAAAATTTAATAAATATTACTTTTCAAGATTTATTGCCAGGAACAACACATCAAAGATGCATTTTCATATAACACTAATATCACAATACAAAGTATCTTCATGATCTCAATGGTTAACCACCGAGATGACTATGTTTATAAGCCTTTTGATCTTAAACATCGTAATAGCACTTTGATTTCCTCACTTGTTAAGGCGGGCAGTGTAATCTATGGCAAACCTACACAGTGATCTTACTGGACATTCTACTGTTCAAGTATTCAACAACTAGCTTATTAGAATACTCCCTAAATGCAGTAGATTACAAAAAAAGTCAAATCTACAAGTGGTTCAGTATTACATATTCATGGTGAGAAAAAAAATAATCAGAATTTACAAAATAAGATTGCTGTGTTTCCAACTTCACACGCTAATTTGATATTTTAATTACATGCAACCACTCACATTTCATCTACATAAAGTAATAGCTCAGTTTTGTTCCCTTAAACTGCTTCTTAGCAGATTATCTGCCTGTCACTCGGTTTTCAAGTCTAAAGCAGCAAAAAAAATTTCCTAGTCTAATTATCTAAACTGCCTCAGTCAGTACTTACAAAGAGTCTTAAAGTGGTACTATGGAAGGTGTTTCAAACGTTTGACATTGTACAAAAAACCAGCATCAAGGCATGAAAGCCCATCCTATTAAAAATAAACTATTTTAGAACACCTTAGTTTTGGCATATAGGCAACATGTAACAAGAAAATAAATTCAAAATAGAGAAGCCACAAGCTTACAATGCTATCAAAAACCTTCAACTCTAAACACATACATATAAATAAAAAGGAATGATATTTTAAGGCTCTTGATTATTAAGTTAATAAATCAAATATACACAGTGATTAATAAAAAAGAATTATTTACATATCTATACAAACTTCTATTTTTGACACATTTTCCTCTTTAAATTCTTCATTTACCAGCAACTGCTGACAAGTTCCCCCCACCCGCCCCCAACAAAAATACAATAAAAAAATAAATAATAAACTTATTTTTGATAGTTGCTGTGGTTCCGAGCTGCAAAGGCACTTTCAAATACAGAACTAGTTGTACGTCACCATAAAACCAATATACAAAAAACTCAAATTCAATAAATATAAATAAAATGTATTATTCTAGAGAAACTGTATAAATGGGGACATCTGGCAGCAAAAAAAAAAAATTAACACTAAGGAAGAGCAATAAGGCTACGTGATACCTTATGAAACGTTTCCATGCTGTATCAGCTACAGCTGAATTTACACGAGGGCACTTTTGACTAGTTTTGCATAGATGTGAAATGCAGCACTTGGTATTCCAGCCAACCACAGCAACTATCATTGCCAGTGTAAGCCAGCTTGTCAAAACTTAAATTAACACAGGGATTCTAAGTAAATAATAGCCTTAGACTCAAATATTACA
This sequence comes from Phaethon lepturus, assembly GCF_000687285.1. Lineage (NCBI taxonomy): Eukaryota > Metazoa > Chordata > Aves > Phaethontiformes > Phaethontidae > Phaethon > Phaethon lepturus. The sequence goes on along the minus strand of NW_010565435.1, from coordinate 34,954 downwards.
CAACAGTTTAAGAACTACAAGCTCTCGAGTGCCTTTATAATGCTATTTAAAGGCCCTGCATGGCAGCACCCCACTGTCTGCTATACAATGTACTCCATTCGATTTAGGCTTTGTGCACTTTCCAAGTCTCTGTTGTCTTGTTTGTTTGTCCAGTTCGGGTGTTTTGTAGGTGTGCTGTTGGGGGGCTTTTCATCTCTGTCTACCAAAGTGTACGCTGGCTGCTTGGCAAAGCGGGCCTTCTGCTGGTGTTTGTCCATGTCGTCTTCCTCCACCTCGGAGTTGTGTGTCCTTATTTTGGCGATTTTAGAGTTTTTGTTTTCGTAGTCTTTAATTGGGACAGTATTTGTGCCGTGTTTCTCAATGGGGTTTTTAATCTGATTCAGCTGCTCCCTTACGTTGTTGGTAGTGTTGTCATCGGACGCCGTGTGAGTATGGCTGCTCTGCTTTCTGCGCTTTCGAATGCACCAATAAAACACGGTTACCAGGCAACAGATCCAGGCTACTGTTAGGACCGAGCTCAGTAATGGCACCAAGAAATCTGGAAGAGATACGAGAGCAGTTAACCCCTGCTGCGAACCAAGCGCTCCAGGCCAGGCTTTCTACAAAGAAAACAAGTGTCAGTTCTTAAGCCTTACTTTTTCACTGGGGCCCAGGCGGCAGCATAAGGATAATCTCTGCTCTTTTTGAATACAGGGTGTTTCAAGTGAGTTTAGGACACGGGAGCACTGCCTGCTGGCCCCGGTGGAAAGCGTCTTCCTCTTACATGCAGGGCTAAGTCCTCACAGGCAGCAGGAACCCGGGCTTCCTTACCCCGCCCTGCCGCGACTCCTGGCTCAGAGGGAGCTTCTCCTGGCCGGACGGCAACTGGCTCCATCACTACTATGGCCGTTTCTCCCTCCGCTGGTGGCCGCCAGTAAGCCGGCAGGGCATGCCTGGCCCCGTGCAGCCAGCCAGCAAGGGACACTTCTGACAACATTTAAGTCATCACACCTGGACAGGGGCATTGCCAGGTAAACACAGGGGAGCTTTCAGAGCCAGCCAGTTGTTTGCTTCTTCCTTATTTCTCCATAAGGGGTGCAAAAGACTAGCAGCCCTTTGAACAGGTTAGGCCACCTGTTTAGAGCATTTTCAGAACTTTTAAAATTTTTTTTTTTAAAAAGTGGTAAGCTCCTGGTGTAAAGCCTACTTATCATTCCCAGTTAACAGAGGCAGAGATGCTCAGGCTCACTACAAATCTCCAAAGCGACAAAAGCTTCACCCACGTTGAAAGGTGATTCTAGTCAGGGCAAGCGTGCGAGGTTTCGGAGACAAGGAAGAGCTTACCTGTTTTGTTTTTAACCGGTCGCCGTTGTACTCTGACTTCCGCGACTGCAGCAATTAGCGTGTTGTTACCGTCGCGCTTACTGACAAGGTCAATAATCTTATCTGTGATGTCTTTGATTGGGTTTTCATCTTCCCCTATATCTTCTGCAGACTACAGAAGAAGAAGTCGTACAATTAATGCCAAATGCCAGATCAGATGCGTGGGTAATGCACTATTTATAAACTTTCACAATCAGTTAAGGCTCTTTGTACTTTTAATACTTAACGAAAACAGAAACAAGCAAAAAGCCCAACTAGGGGCAGGAAGTAATAATGCAGAATTTCTGTCCCCACCTTTAAGAACATGACAAAAAACCCAACCCAACCAACCCAAAAGCAGTGCGCAAGAGAGTGCTCAAAAAACGTTTTACTGCCCCATTACGGTTGCTACCAGATGGTAGCTTTCAGGTACACACATGTAACCAGGATTTCTTCCCTGTTCCTGAAGGGAATGGGGATGGAAGCTAAGCCACAAGAAATGTTGACAAAGCCAGGAATTACGATTTTTATGAAATGCACATGTTACACACATATCCAAGCAATTAACTACGAAGACATTTAAAAATATTCCAGGAAGACTTACAATAGCAACATGTATTTCATTATTTGCCAAGTGTGAAGGCTCACAGGTAATATAGATGGAATATTCAACAGAAACATTCTTCAGAATATTCAGATTCCTCAACTCACTGCAAATGTGCTCTGTGGTAAGTCCCTGGAGGATACAAAAAAAGGTGTTGGTTGTTTTTTTTTTTAAACATACGTATATATGTGTGCACATGAACACACAGATCTAAGAAATATTTTTTTTTCCCCCCAAAACAAGAGTTTGCCAGGGAAGAAGAGGTGGAATTCCCTCCAAAACAGCTTTTGTTCTTCTCTGGGCACAAAAGCATTTAGGGTAGAAATCTGTATTAATCCTTCTATACCTTCTGTTTTCTTCCATAGTAAGGGAGCGTCAGCCTTCTACCAGTCAGAAATAGTTGTTTCGTGCTCTGGGAAGCAAGCGTGTGCATGCCACAGCACGGTGAGCTGCGGCCTGCTACTTACCGGCGCCATCATTTCTTTATTAAAGGTAAAGGTGATGTTGGCACAGTTGTCTTGGTAGTAAGAATCAGAATTGCATTTGGTCTTCACAGGCTGCTGATTCGAAGGCCAGCATTCACCCACTGCAGCACAAGGGTGAGTGAAACAGTGGTCTTCTCTGACAGGAACACAAGCGTGTCCAGCTGGGCATTCGTTATGGCCTTTGGCGTGTAAGACACAAGGTCGGGGACCACACCAAACCTAGAAGAGAATGAATACCAGTAAGTAACCACTGGTGACAGGACAGAGGACAGCGTAACACAAAACACAGCGCCGCTGCACCTTAGAACAGGTGACTTTTCCATTCAAGCACTGACAGGTATTACAGTCATCATCCCACTTAGCCCCATCTGGCATTACTCGAACACTGGTGATACAAGGCCTTCCTGTAACTGAAGAGAAATTGAACAGAATTAGAAACTTAACATAGGGAAATAAAGTGGAACCCCCCCCCCAACCTTCCCTTAAGTTCATCTAAGCTTAGTGATACATTCACTTCTTCAGTAAAGAAAGGTAACTTGCTTTAAAACCACACAAATAACGCCCCTCAAAACACCCATACAACCACAAACCTGTTAACATGCAATTACACAGATCTTGCTACAAGTATTACGACAGGCTATGACATCTGGAATACCTTCCTGGCATCCTGGACCACTACGACCCGGTGGGCAAATGCAGCGGTACCCGTTAATTTCATCTATGCACGTAGCTCCAAAGGCACAGGGTGAGGACTGACATTCATTGATATCTAGGGTGGGAAAAAGAGGAGATAAAAAAGTTACTCTATAGGATCCTTTTATTTTGTCAGAAAAATCACGCGAGACATTTGCCTGCTGGAACCTTATGTTCATTTTCTAGTGTCTACTCGGAGCTGGATTCTTGTTAGCAGCACCGGTATAATCTCAGAGCAAGTTCTTTGAAGTCTCTGCTGTGTGGCACTAACAAAGATCAAAACCTGACCCCTACGGCTACTTCAGCTTTTCAAGGGCACGGACACATTCCTTCTCACACAAACACACTTCCTCTCCTTTGACATACTCCAGGTTTTGTCCCCCGACAAGGTTCTTCAACTGATGACAACGTGAAGCCCCTTCCCAGCTGTATTACTACTATGAAACTTCCATTTCCATGGCTGTTATTAAAAAAAGTGTTAGTGTCCTCCACCTGTAATTATTATTAAATTACAGGGAAGTGCATACATCACCTCAGGGCCTGTAGGTGGATTATTAACTGACAAGGTTTTTGGCTGGCACGCTTTCATCTCGAGCACAAACCTCTGCCCCACAAACACATTCTAACTGGGAAGACTATCCTGAAGGGCATTTTGCCCACTCAGCTGAACCAAGAGGTTTCAGCTCCAGCTGAAGGGACTTGACGATTTCTTTCATTGTCAGTGCAATTCCTGCCCTCCCCGCATCTGCTACGGATCTGGGTACGGATACGGAAGACACAGGACGTCTATCATTAATCTGATCTAACACTTAACTCAATTAAGATGATTGTCTCGCAACAAGATTCAAGCGAGACGAACATCAAGGTAGAGTGCCACTGAAACACTTACTGATCCTGCAGTCAGGCCCTGCGAAGCCTGGAGCACATTCACAGCGGTACCAGTTGTCTCCATCCACACAAGTGCCGCTGTTATAACTATAAAGAAAAGTCATTATACACGTTAAAAAAACCTGCTACAGATAAAAAGAACCTAGAATACTGAAACTACCAAAAAAGCAAAGGGTGGAAGACAAACATATTAAACTTACCAAGGATGAGGACTGCAGTCATTTGTGTCTGCAAAGCAATGACAGACGACATTAAACATGCAGACTTTGGCCGATACAACTCTACTGTCAGCAAAGAAGGATCAAACTTCCCCTAATGCCCAAGTTACACTTAGCTCAACATTAACAAAAATACGCTGAAATTCTCTCCTAAATTGATTCCAGGCTTCTACCGCAAAATTTGTTAACTACATTGTGGAACACATGTACACAGGAAGAGATTGTTGTAAAGAATCTAACAGGGGAAAAAAAAGAGTGGAAGCAGACAGAGCTGCTCTTAGAAGAAGAATGCGGGAGAAAACAAGACAACATCTGTCTCCACTTAGCTCATTTGCAACTTTCTCATGCCCAGGTCAAGGCTCTATCACAGAAAGTCATTAAAAACAAAGATTCAGGTGATGCTAAAGCCTACATCAAACAAGCTTTCCCTTCTGGTTTTAATCTGGACTCCAAGGGTGACAGGATGAGCTAATGTTCTCATCATGCAACACTCTGGAAAAGTTCAAGCAGAGACGGCTTACTCTGGGTGCACGTGGGTCCTTCCCAGCCTTCCTTGCAGACACACGTAAAAGAATCCCCGCTGACTACACAGGTACCACCGTTGTGACAGGGGTTTGGCAGGCAGCTGCTGTTCCTTGCTGTAACAGAAACAAGGTTTGCCGCTAAGTTGTTAGAAAGCCGTCAAAACTGAGCCAAGAGGAGAAACTGAGGTTTTTCTCACAGGTTCAGTGCCGCATCTGCTTCCCGGTGATCATGCAGGGTATTTACCTATATTACAAGTGGCTCCTTCCCATCCTGCAGGACACATGCACTTGAAAGTGTCCCCCTCATCATAACATGTTCCTCCATTGTTACACGTTGCTTCATCGCACTGGCTGTCACCTGCGAAGAACACAAACCATCCTTAGTAACAGTGCTTTCTTCATGCAATGTGACAAGTTTAAGCAGCCTAACAGAACACGCCTGTTGTGTTTTCGAAATGCTGAACTTACGCGAGTGGCAAGTTTTTCCTTTCCACCCATTTTTGCATTCACAGAAGAAGTCGTTGACCAAGTCTCGGCAAGTTCCTCCATTGTGGCAAGGGTTCTTACTGCAGTCATTAATATCTAGATATGTTAAGGAGAGAAACGCACTAAGCAATGTTTACAGAATTGACTAACAATGTCTGAAAGGTGCATGTCCCATCCCTAATTTTGGCCTGTGTTTCAAAATCACGGAGTGAACACTTAAGACAGTATTTTAAAGCTTTAAGCGCTGTCACAGAGATGAAGAATATTCTATCACCTTCCTCCAGCTTGTTTTCTTTTTGTTTGTCATCTTGTTTCAGTAAACAGGAAGTGAAAAGGCCTACCACATAAACGATCCTGTCAGTCAGAGGATAGGAATTGAGTGCTCACTCCTCTTACGTTCCTGAGACTGACAAAATACAGGTGTGATATGCAGTGTGCGTACTAATGCTAAGGGACTTCTTACAGCAAGTTATCCACAGGGTAGAGCAGAAAACTGAACAGCGGGAGAGCCAGGCTCTACTCCCAGTTCAGCTTCATAACTCAGGTTTAGTTCTGATAAGAAAGCCCAGGACTCAGTGGAAAAAAAAAAAAAGAGGACACCTTGTCTGCCGTGGCCTTTGAAGCAGAATTTATGTTGAATTGGCATTGGTCACTATTATCTTAAAGACAGCACCAACCATTCCTTCCTGATTTTTTTCTGAGAGATCTTTCTGTGTGCTGAAGAACAGTGAACTTACTTGTTTCACAATATGTTCCTTCCCATCCATCACTACAAATACATTTGTAGGAATTAATGCCATCGATACACGTGCCACCGTTCTTACAGGGGTTGCTCTCACAGTCATTAATATCTGCAACGGTTTGGAGGAAGAGGGGAGGGGAAGAAAAAGGAAAAACAGAACAAAAAAATCAAACTAGAAGTACAGTCACTAGAAGTCATCGTCTTATTGCAGCCTCTTTGGTGCTGCTTCCATTTCTAAGCCCCTTTTGAGAGGAAGGATTATAAAGCAAGATGAGAAATAGCTGAAAAACAGTGCACAAAGTGATGAGCCTGTCACTCAGAAGTTACTATTAAAAAAAAAAAATCAGATCCATGTTAAACCCCACTTTTAACTGCCTCAGACCTTGTATACATAAGGTTTTTAAAAAACATACAATTCAAGGCCAGAAGGTTCATTACAGTGAACTTTCCCCAAGGCCTAGCAAATTCCAATCTGCCTCGCCCAAGCGGGATATGAAAACTTAAAGCAGTTCCAAGGTTCACTGTGTTACAAGAAAGCAGTCTGGGAGGAAAGGATGCAATCTTTTTCCAAAAAGAGTAGGGGATGGTTAAATATATTAGCCTTTTGGCTCTTACTCTCGTGACAGTAGGTGCCAGTGAATCCTTTGTTGCATTCACAGGTGAATTTTCCACCTGCTTGGCTCTTGCATTTTCCATGAGGACCACAGACATTTGACGAAATATAACGAACCCCCTCTGGTGTGCTGTTAGAAGCTACTGCCACAGTACAGCTGTCAATTACTGTAGAAAAAAAAAGCAGAGACCTGTGTGAAGATTGCCCATTCCATCCGATTTCTTAAGCTAAGAGCAACTTTTTAATTTCCAGTGATGGATGTTTAAAAGACACGCATATCATAGAATCATTTAGGTTGGAAAAGACCTGTAAGATCGTCGAGTCCAACCGTAAACCTAACAGCGCTAAATATGCTTACTGCTTTAAAATAAAAAGGCTAAATATGCTTACTGCTTTAAAATAAAAAGGCTATACTAAATGTTTGTGCATAAAATAATCACAGCCTCTTATCTGAAGATCGCTGGACCACATCCGGGGCCTGGAATAAATTCCGCAAAGCAGGCTATTTGCTACGTGTGTTTTCTGTCTGCACTGACATAACACGGTCTTTCAAAGCACTGACATTTACAGCTAGTACTCATCTTCTCATACAAATAGAGGCACAAGGCGCAAGGTCTTTGCACAACGACCACTCCAACGACTACACTACTGGAGCTGCGTTATGGCTCCATCCAGGGGAGGGGCAAAACTACCGCCAGTCATTCCCATTCGCCCGCAAGGTAATGCAAACCTTCACAAGGAGTTGTGCGGCAGTGATCTTTCAGGTGGGAGCAGTTCTTCCCTTCGTAATCTTCAGGGCAGTTACAGAAATAGTCCATAGCAAGATTGAAGCACTGGGCACCGTTCTGGCATGGATTTGGCTCACAATAATCTACATCTAGCTGTAAGTAGTGCAGAGAGAGGAAAGGGAAATAAAAATGAGGGAAAAACAGAAAAGGCTGGGGGGAAGGCTGCGTGAAACAGAAGTTTTGTCATAGCTTTCCCTCACTACGGCAGGCAGACATTGCGGAATCTGACCTTTTTATCTGCTGCCTCAATGAATTGTTCATAACGCACAGCGTTTAGTTAGACTTGCAACTATTTCAGCAGACAGCACTCTTGATATTAAACAGACACCGAAAGTTAATAGCACGCAACAAAACCTGCCGCGCAAACACTTGTGGTCTGTTTAACAGAAAGAATCCTCGGCAGCCCATGAGGGTTTTTGTTGGTTTCTCCACCACCGCCCCCCTGCCCCCGATATATATTAATCAAGCACTTTCTTGGCAGACTGTCCAACTTTATACTCTGGTTCACTGGATGCAAGGCATTCAGTGTGCTGGTATCCAGAGCGCTGGTAGAAGCGCCACTGGCTGCAAGTCTGCTTTTTCATCCACGCTTCTTACCTGACAGAGGTTTCCTGAGAAACCAGCGGGACACAGACATTGGAATCCATTGATTTCATCCTGGCAATGACCCCCATTCATGCAAGGGTTACTTGCACATTCATTGATGTCTTTCTCACAGTGATCTCCTGCATAGCCAGGTGAACAGATACACCGATAACCATTAACCAAGTCCTGGGAAGGAACAAGAAAGTTTAGAGTTAAGGTTTTTTTCCTCCCTTTTGACACATTTGTATTAAAGAAAAAAAAAAAAAAAAGAAAAAAAAAAGAAAAAAAGAGAAAAAAAGCAGCAAGAAAGAAGACACTCCAAAAAAAAAAAAAATGTCCTCTTACTACGTCTAATACCACCATAAGAAACTATCTCAAATTAAAACAAGGCATGAATATTTAGGGGGAAAAACTTACATTCTTAATTTCCACACAGGATAACTTAATCCACATTTTGCAGTGGAGGACCTACGTACATTTACAGTAGGTAGTTTGCACAACAACCAGCTCATTCACTGGTGACACTGGCAGTAAAAATGAGTCATTTATTGCAGTTGCATTTTTTGCCCTTGCTGTTCTACACACATACCCCGACGTGCTGCAGCATGACATCGCCCCTCCGCACAGCTCAAAGAAATGACAATTTATACCAGCAAACTGCTGTTTTCCACACTGTTTGTGTTTAGACTCAAGTTTTTTAGTTACTCTTGCAAATCTCAGGAAAACCAAATTAAGGATGGCTCACCCGACACGATCCTCCATTCTGACATTGTCCACGACAGTCATTAATATCTGTAATAAAATTACCGTGGTCAGAAGGCAAAAATATATTTACGCTAGATGCAGAGATCACGTCGCTCTAAAACTGCAGCTAGATAAACCTTTTGTCAAGTTTCCTGCACGTCCTCCTCAAGATAAGGTTATTATAAGGGGTGGGAACCTTTTGCGATTCTTCTACTAGAGGCTGTGAAACTTCACATCATTGTTTTAGTCACTTTATCAGAATATAGCTATGTTACGGACTAATGAGTTTGATAAAACTGTGTATTTTCATTCCATGCCAACTACTCCCTTTCTGAAAACATCAGCTGCTGGGACTCTGCCTGATGTTTAAATCTGAGCTTAGAACTCAGTGGCATACGTACGTATACACACAAAAGCAGCCTTTAATAAACCCGAGGATATAGACACTTACTTATATCACAGTTGTGGCCAGACCAGCCGGTAATGCAATCACAATAGTAGCTGCCAATCAAGTTCCTGCAGGAGTTGGCATTGACACAGGGTTTGCCCTCACATTCATTCGCATCTAAAAAAACAACATGAATGGCCAAATGCAAGGCTTGTAGGGCAGGGGAGAGAAGAAGAAAAGCCTATAGCCGGTTTGCACAGCAATAATCAGCGGTTCGTTCAGAGCTCAGAGGAACTTGTAATATACAGCATGGGTTAGTGCGACTTGGATGAAGAGTCAATCATACATCAGTCTCTGAAGTCCCTTTCAATTTCTCCACAATTAGAACGTACAGGTTACTCTAATTATTTGATAATTACCCAGCCACTCATTAAGAGCAACTTCTCCCCCCTCCCCCCCCCATTTCAACCAAGCATGTTGAAGGATGAGAGCTGCAGCCTGGTCGTTGGGATTAGTGTGTTGTGTAAAGAATGCAGACAGCTCATTCTTCGTGAGATCATCCACATTTTGGAACCCAGCTGTGAACTCCTTGGTCTGGAGGAGTTGACATGGCTGAAGAGATACAGCAACTTTCTCACAGGCTAAAGGCAGAAATACGTGTGGGGGCGGGAGCAGAGGGCATATACATGCACCCTCCCCACTTCTGTTCGTTTAGGATTTGAAGTACGTCTGTTTGGCTTAGTTAACTATTTCCTTCAACTGTGAGCATGCATCAGCAAAAAGACGACAGAAGGAAGCCACTCTGCGCTTCGAGATTGCCCTAGACCCCAGTCCTGCAAACACTGACACTTCAGACTCTCAAGGTGCCAGAATTTGTCTGTAGGCTTTGGAACCACAAACATGGCTAAAACAAAGGGCAGGATTGCCCTGGCCTGCCAGACTATATGATCCCTCTTGCATTTATCCTCCCCCCCAGCAGACCAGCATTGGATGAAGAGAAATGCAGTTCTCACCTAGCTGGCACGTTTTGCCCGTCCACTGAGGTGGGCAAATACACTTAAATCCATCAACTAGATCTTGGCAGGTTCCTCCATGACCACAGGGATTTGGAGAACAATCATCAATATCTGTAACACAGAACAAGGAGAGGCTTAGCTCTGTTACCAAACACACAATGCCAGTAACTGACAAATTTGATAAATGGTTGCTGCAACTAGGATTTGCCCTGAGGAACAGAAAGACAACAGGACTTCTGCTTGGAATTTCCAGGTCTACTCCGATTTCAGCAAAAGCCTCCTTTAAAAATAATAGTACTGTGAAAGAGGGTTCAAAGCACAGGGAACGAAGTTTACACCTGTGGCCTTTTTCAAGTGGAAGTCAGAGTTTGATCCAGCCAGGTCTCTCAACACAGTATTTTAACAACTTGCCAGAATGCTACAAAAATCCAGGGTTCTGCTGCTTTCAAGAAGCCATCGGCCATTCTTTCCCCTTGACTTCAACAAAACCCTCGGTACAAAGGAGAAGAGGTGCACAGTGCTATAAATGGCTGCTAACGGGCAAAGATTAAGTAGACTGCCCTGGAAGTTTATTGGGGATTAAAAAGACTGATCTAAAACAGCAAACTAGCACATTTTTACTACAATCTTGGGAGGACTTACTATCAGTGCAAGTTGGTCCAGCCCAGCCAGGCGCGCACACACATTCAAATCCTGTAGATGTCTCTAAGCAGGTCCCTCCATTGTGACAAGGATCAGAGAGGCAGGCGTGCTCAGCTGCACCGGGACACAAGTACATCATGGTAGAGACCACAGCAGTGTCACCAGAAGCCACCCCCTGCTCCCTCCACACGCTTCTACTTTGGACACACCACCGTTGCTTTTGATGTATTGCACGCTCCTGTGAGCACTAAGAATCAAAAAGCTACTAGCCAGCGGGAAGTCATCTTCCATGCTAAGCTCATCACCACACTGACTTGCACCTGTTTGAGTCACAGCCAGACAAGGTAACTTGTAGTGATCTCTCCGGTGATCAGAAGGCTGATGTTCAGAGATACCAACTGTTCATGATGAAGCACGAACAAGCAAGTCTGGATCTTTGTAGCCAGGCCTGACATCATAATTAATATTAGAATTTGACTTTTACCCAACCTCATAAAATATATCCAAAAACAGGCACTAAAAGCTGGCAAGAATCAGCCGCCAAGTGGCAGCTCAGCAGCTGCACCAAACACTTACCAATTTCGCAGTTCTGTCCTGAGTAGCCCTCAGGGCAGGAACACTGGTATTTATCAGGGCCGGTGTTGCTGCAGGTACCACCATTCAAACAGGGTGGGTGGGTTCCACAGTAGTTCAGATCTGCAAGAGGTGAGGAGCATGAAAGCCATGGTTGAAAGAGAACAGAAACATCACCACATGCATGCTTTGTTCCATTGTTCTAGAGCCTTTACAGAATACATCCACACGAGAGTAGGACAGGACAGGGAAAAGTTAAGTGCATGTGCTAACTCTGCCAGAACAGCAGAGGAGACAACGCTAAGTAGCTGAAGGACAAAAAAACTCCCACCATGTTTCAGGAGGCTTGCTCACTCAGTCTTGCATGCACTCTCTCCTTGCTAAGCCTGACAGTGTTAGAAATCAAGTGTTACACTTGGCTCTCCGTAAGATTAGCATACCTTTGTCACAGAGTTGACCACCCCAGTTGGTTTCACAGAGGCATTGCCATGGTTCAATGCAAGTGCCATGGACACATCCTGGGTGTGGAATGCACTTATCACAGTACTGGCCTTGCCATCCATACTGACACCTTAGTTTAAAAAAGAAAGAAAAAAAAAAAAAGAAAATCAGAACAGGGAAACAAACCAAAAGCCCGTTACAATTGCTCAGTGTAGATCTAAGTGTGGAACTCCAAAGCTTGGAGAAAAACTGGGGAGGGGAGGGAGAAGAACAGGGGGAGGGGAGGGAAGAAGCTATTCAAGGTTTGTTTGATGGTTTCTTGTAAACAAACATTTTAGTAGTTTTGCCAAGGTCTCTGCAGCCAGCCTCCTGACAAAAGAATAACTGTTCTGAGAGAACCAGCATGAGGCCATTCAGCACAATAATACTCTTTTGGAGCCTCACACAACTGTGGCAGAGAGGGTGGGTGTGCACTACAAATCAATCTCTGGACTTTGACAGGGTGCTTTATAAATTGCAGGGGGGGGGAGAAAAATGTCAGTGGAAACAATAGTTATCCAGAGATCCTCATGAAAACAAGGTTCCAGGCCTTTCAGCCATGCTGGGTTTGCAGGAAGACAAACAAAACCATAAACACCAACTCTGAGCCCTCGGCAAGGCAGTAGCAAAGCATCAGGAGCTCTCTGCTCTATTGGAAGCTAACCTTATTCTCAACTAGAAAACATAGACAGCAAGTATGGACTGGGCCACAGTAAGCGATGAAAGAACAGAGCACACATCAGGATTTTACATGTGTTCAAAGATGATCAGTTGTCAGTGTATTTTAGAGTTTGATTTATGCTAACCTCTTTTCAGGGAATAACTAAAACGTGCAGTTCTGAGAAACTTTAATTTCATGTCTGGAGAAAAAGTTATTATTATTGAAATTATTTATCACCACTGTCAATAAGCTCCCCGAATTTTGTACTTAAAAGGAAGATGTTCTCTTAAGGTAAATCCCCCTTAAGAGAAAGCTCATTTTGGCTTTCATTTAATTCTCACTATCAAGGCAGACCACGGATTCTTCAAATTAAAGTGCATCTATAGATAGAAACAAGGAAAACAAGTTGAAAATGAAAAGCAAGGGTTTGTTGGGGTACTGTATTTCATTAACAGGTCCTGAGAGTAATTGATCAGCAGCAATTATGCACTAAGCTGTCACTAAATTATGAAAACAAACCTCATCTGTACAGAAGTCAGCTAAGCTTTCTATTTATAAACCCCCCCACCATTCTTCTACTGGCAATTTCTTCTCATGGGAAAAAGCTAGAAGGATCTATCCATTGGGTAATCACACACAGCTAGTGGTTAGTCTGACTCCCCTTCTGAAAAATCTCAGGTGACAAACTACATCCTAATTAACTTTTTTTAATAGCCATTTCAACAGCAGTCTATTCAAACTCAATGGGAAATTCTTATTAGTTTTTGTGTTAAAAAAAAAAAGCTAGCCCAACTTATATGTCTTTGTGTGCAAAGAACATGAAAGAAAACCAGATCAGGCAAAACAACCCCTCTTAAGTAGTTTGTGGAAAATGCTTCTGTATAGGGAATATAATAAGAACAAACAAAGATCAAAATTTAGGAACATACCCTTTTAATTTATATTGCATTCAAAGCAACTTGCCTGTGAGCTTGCACACAAGAAAAACTAAGGGACTTCACCTACAAAAAGCAAGTATCCAAACTGAGAATTTTATTCCTTTCTGACAAATTGAAGGGGTGGTTTTTTGTTTTCTTTAAAGCAAATGTAAAGAGAAACAATTAAAAAAACCAACACACAGAAAAGAAAGTCATGAGTTTTAGAGCCAAAGATAAGACTTTCTTCAAAGATCAGCTTCAAAGTGTAACAAACAAAATTGGGTAAGGCTATGGGCACTTAAAGTTAGATATCAATTCCAGAAAAAGATTTGTGATAATAATTCTTGTTTAATAATATGTACACAGCAGTTTCTCATGAGAAATATAAAGTTAACTTTCCTTGTATAGTGATTCATGAGTAAATATGGTTTTGTTGGCTGGCCTGCATTAAAGCAAGTGACTCGCACAAAATGGGAAAAGGGTATTTTAAGAATGTTTGCAAGTTGTCTATTGTACCAGGACCCAGAGCAGTTTCTGCTGGGATGTTATTTTTAAACTCTGTTGCATTTGTAACATACAGGCTATATGACTCATCAAAACTTAAAAGAAAATAGAATCTTGTTCACTTTAAAGATATTGGTCTAACTTGGCAAGCAGAAGTTATCTGAAAGCACCAGAAGGACAGCATTGTTTCAAGACTATGCAAATCAAGTGTGGGAAAGTTGCACCTTAAGTAAATAAGAGCACTAGTGCATGTCTGGGCAGTGAGTGGGAGGTAAGAGACTTAGAAAGAGAAAGGAAAAAAAAAATTCTGGAAACAAAGCCTGTTGTTCTGACTAGGAGACAGCAACCCCTACAAGGCATGTTTATTCTGATGACAGAAGCACAAATCACTGGTAGCCTTGACTGATACACTCCTCTTGCCATCTGGCCCCCCAATACCTACTTACTACTTGCTAGGCTTTTTTCCTTTTTGTAATTACAAAAAGATTTAGATTTGGTGTTCTGGAGGTTAACCTGCTTATATCAGTGCTGCTATAAGCATTAAAATCACTGAACAACCTACATCAGTCCATCCTGCAGCCTGACTTTCACTTTGCCATGTCTCTTGTGGAGGAGGAGAAGTTACTTCCTACCTTACTTTCAGAATGTTCCTTGATGATTTTGTTGGTTTGTTTTTGAAGCATAGATTACAGGGACAGCGAGAAAGAATGAACCACTGTGACTATTTAGGCTGACTTCTTATATAATGTAGTCTGTCAGACACCCCAGATTTAGTTCTTGTTTGAACTACAGCTTGTCTGGAAAGAAAAGTGGTCCACTTCACGCAAAAGTTTCCAGCAATAGAGAATCCACCAATATGTTTATTAGGCAGCAAAATTACTTTCTGTTCCTTCAGACTTCTGTGTTTTATTTGTGAATACCCAAGCTTCACTTTTAACCCTTCCCACATAGGATCAATATCAACATCTTGTAACCTCAGAAGCCCTCAGTTTCCTATTGCATGTAAACAGATATGATAAAGGGTTACATGAAGCAATGTACAACCAGTTTGTTGATAAAGAATGTCCATATTTAAAATCCATTAACCCTCCATTAATAAGGGAGAAAACTTCCCTGTGCTGTAAATATAGGCTGTATATTTTGAGGCATTCCAAATATTTAATTGTTGGGTTATGGATAAACTCTCTTTTTCATTGTCTCCTTGCCAAGACAGAATGGACTTCAAAGCACAGGAGCAAAACTCTGCATTCATCGGAGCCCACTGACAAGATTTCATCCCAGCTATTAACCTCTCAGCACTTGCAGCCTGGCTCACAATGGTAAGGGAACCAAGAGATTTAACTAATCCTATTCTAAAGAATGCTTGACTTTTGCCTACTGATAGAAGCCAGGGGGTGGGAGGGCAGAAGGGGGAAACAGTGAAAGGGAGAAGAACAGAGAAAAGCCACACTGTACTTCAAGCTTGTAGTTGAAAAAGCCTATTAATCAGGCTGTTGTGTTAAAAAAAACAACAACATACCCACAAAACTTTTGCACTATTTATGCAGAAACAATTAGTTAGTGCTCATTAGGCAACATTTACATGATTTATCCCATACCCTCCTTTACCCCAGTGCCACCATTTCACAAACCAAAAGCTTCTTAAAACTATCAGTGCATTAGCAGCCTACTCCCCCCTTATTCTGGGCACGTCAGCACAACTAACATGCCTTGGTCAAAAACATGACTGCAGAGACACCCTCCCTCCTGAACCCTATTGCGTTCAGCATCCCTTGTTTAATTATTTGAGGGGAGGCGGTGAGGGGAAACAAGGAGTGGGGGGGAGCATTTACCTGCACTCTCCTGGAATTGTGCAAGAACCATGCTTGGGGCTACATCCCTGACGACAAATAGCTGTTAAAACAAAAACAAAAGAAGAAAAAAAAAAAGAGAAGAGAATCAGCATGCTGCCTGCTTCCTGCATCTTCACACTCGTGGGAATGTTTTAATCTCTAACCAGCATTGTAATCCTACTAAATCCAAGGTTTTAACAAGCCTCTCGTATCAAGTCTACTGGAAGGAAAACCAAGGTAGGTGGCTCCCTGTGATAGGAAGCCTACAGCTAGCTTTGCAGAGGAATCGTACCTAATGCTGTTCAAAGAGTTGTTTCTATGCAAGAAAAACCTTCTCACCTTAGAGAGCTCAAGTCATTTCGAGCCTACAGGTTGCCTTCTCTGCCTTTTGGTCGTGAACTGGCCCACTCTCCCTGGCTTTACATCTAATACAAAGCAACTTTTAACTACTCTGGATTTGCTTTTGAGCCGAACAGACAGGACGTTAAGATGAGCATTGATTCAAATCGCAGGCAAACTCAGTCAGTAAGACATGCTGATAGTCTGTTCCTATTCAGAGTCCTGCTTTCTCCTTCTGAAATTATTAGGGAATGGCAACTTCCTAGGTAAACATGTTAAACATCATCTCAGGTAGAACAAACAGCCTGGGACTTTTCAAACACCAAAGCTTCACACTTGCCAGGTCAGCTCTCAAACAAGTACTCTCCTTCCTGCTTGTCTTGAAGTTCTGCACCAAAGGGGAAATCCTTTTTGAAGTCAGCAGCAAAACTCCCATTGAAGTCAATGGGCTGGGTTTTCTTCCCAAGGGCAAAGATGTGGATAATCAGAGAAAGAACACATCTGCTAAGTGCCCAGTACTTGTCAGATCTCTCCAAGATTTTAAAACAAGGCAGAAACTAGTCTTCTCCTGCCCCTAGTTCTCTGTGTAAAGAGTTAGTCGCTGTTCTGTCAGTCCTCAGCCCTACTGTCTGCACAAACTGACCACCGACTTGCAACCTGGACATGACGCACTCATATCCTATCCAAGCCCGCTGATCATTTGGGGGTCAAGCATTTGTCACAAACCTTTGTTGCACTCTGGTCCCATCCAGCCTTCCAAGCAGGTTTTGTTGCCATTCTGGTCGCAGGTATGGTGAGTGAAGAAGTCATCTCTTGGTCGACAAAACTTGTTGCAGCCAAAGCCATAGTAATGTTCTGCACACGTCACGCGGATTTGATACTCAAAGTGGGCAACTCCTGCATTATGTTTCAAAGTCTGCCACTGGCGGCTTGGATTGATCATGCCAGAGTGGGATGCCTTCTCAATAATGCGATCGGGATCTAGAAGTCAGAAGAGATGTCAGAGTTAAAAACTTTGTTTAGCTATCATTACCTCCCACATCACAGCGTTCTAGCTTTGCAGGCAAGACTCTCTGAGGCAGCCAGTTGGTTTTATTAATTTTCTGTTTTAGAGAGTAAGATAAGGCTGCCCTGGAGCTACAAACCATTAACTGAAACACACATGCAGCATTATCAAAATGAACAAAGCTTGAAATCAAAAGGGACTGTTCGTTACTGCCAATCACTTATCTCTTTCGCACTGTAAGGACATCCAATAAGAATCATACAGTTTGTGATTAAAGAAAGTTCAGCTGCTTTTACTTCTAGCTCCAACAGATTGGTACATAATGTGGTTTTCCAGGCTTCTCCATTAATGGTACTAGTTTTGTTTTTAACTGGAATATTTATGAAAACATCATACTACAACAGCCTAATAAAGCAATGTCTACAAACTGAACATAAGCACCACAAAAGGTTTGCAGCCTTCTGGGACTCTGGTGTAAACACTAAATTGATAACCAGCAACTCTGGCATTCAGATGACATCAGTGATCTCACCAGGTTTTGGCTGAGAAATATCATGGAAGTTCTCTCTTCAGATAGTTGCTGATGCTAAAAATTCAAGACTACCAGAGTTTGAAGCAGAGAACTCAAATCACTGCATATATATGCTATAGATCCCCCTTCTCTCTATAGACTATTTCAAAGTTTAGGCTTTGTACTTGACATTTAGTTCCAGCAAAAGTCTTCTGGCTTTAGAGCCCTACAACTGTCTAAATTATGGCTTGAAATAATAATATTTCACATTAGCTCGGAACATTGTATATATCTGTGGTATTTCACTTTGTAGTCCAGGTCTTGTGACTTAAATGATCTGACACTGCCTTACGACCTGCTGCTAGCAAGCACTTGACTGCTGAGTGAAAGTTTATCATAAAACAGCCAAAATATCCTTGCAGACATAGTTCAAAACCAAAAATAAGTACCAGGCTACCCTGCTCTGTATGTGAGAGCATAATCCAGCGACAGAAGAATTTTAGGTAGAAGGGCAGTTTGCCAATGATGTGTTAGAAAGCAGCGTGTGAAGTACTGGCACATTCAAGCGTTGAGAAGTAAAACGTACTGATGTTCAGCTTGTTCACTCAACAATTACAGAAAAAAGTTTGGGGATTTTACATAAGGCAGAGCTGAAGACTAATGAAGTTGCTACATAAAGCTTAAGATGACACATGGGCAGTTTTTCATCTAAGATACTTTTAAATGTATTGCTAAGGACCTTTGATTTGTAGCTTTCAAAAAGAACTTCCAAACAGGCTTCTCAGGCCTCAGATAGCCATTATCAATTCACCACTAGATCCTGCCTGCCTCTCTGCAGTTTTGAATAAAGTTAAGTCAAAGTACTTGCTGCACAACCACAGAAGAGTGTCGATACTCAGACATTGTAAGCATTTTTGGGGGTATTCTTGGCTTGAGACTACAGCATTCATTAAGTGTTTACAGTGTGAAATTAAGGGCAACAACTTCTTATTCACCTTCTGGTATTTCTGGTTCTATAGTATTTTCCATTTAAATCAGTTTTTGTTATTCATTGGCACTAAGCCCCCAACCCCACATCTATGTGTAAGACTTTCAAATGCATGTAGGCCTTTATTAATTTAAATCTCATTCACAAGTCATGTAGATGCCTAAGGACTTTTCCATACTGGTATATCCAGAGCAATATCATGTCCTGTACCGTGCAGGTGTAAGGCTCTTAGATCTCATCAACAAGATTACTGACTAATTCTAAGAGGTACTTAAGCAGATGCATATCTGTTCACCTTGAATGGGGCTAGTCAAGCGATTATAGTTCCACTCATGCGTGCTGGAGATGGCTTTGCTGCACTTGCCAAGATTACACCCCGATCTACAGCACAGTTGGAAAGCAAATTTCCCCAAATACTGAGTCTGTGCATAAAGACATCCTGTTTCTTGTGAGTAAAACAACTCTATCCTTTTCTCCTGTAAGTGGCAGAAGAAAAGGGGAACAAGACTCAATTTAGTTTTACAAACCACGCCCCGCTCCACACACACACTCTTGCTTTTCCCGTCTTTTTCTGTTCCCCGTTGGGAACATACCACTGACAGCTATTTCAGTCCTTGGCACCAGAAAAACAAATCGCCTTGGAAAAGACATCTTTCCTCTTGCCTCTGCTCTATCTTTCTTCCCCTATCTGCCAGCTCATTAGGAAGCATGTCCTTGCTGTACGTCTCTGACGTCTCACTCCAGCCACCGGCTCTTTTGAGCCCTTAACCACAGGCTGTACTCAAATGGAAACATCCTTATTAGTCCACTAGACTTTATTTTTCTAAGGGCTCAGATGAAAACCAGCTGTGATTTCGCTTTGGATCATGGCTAAAATGCCTTTCATTTGATACACGTTGTAAAGCTACCACCATACATTTAAACTCAAGTAAGGTCTCACAGACTTAAGATCCCTTTCCATTAGCCATCACCCACAGTTTTCACAATGAAGTATTGGCATGTTCCTTCTTGTACAAAAATTTCTCCACCCTTCCCTATTCCCACCTGTCAGTATGCACTTACACAAGCAAGACGACCCAGACTTCAGGGAAAGCATTGCAACAACTCTTCCATTCTTAGCCCGCACCAACAACGCTTTAACTTTTATAGCGAGCAATTCCAAAGCAGCAGGCTGGTTAAGTAAATAAAAAGCAGCAGTCAGCCAGGCTTGAGAGAAACCGATCTTCCTAACTCCCCTGACATCATCTGGCTCAGAATCCCATGCTTTGATAGAAAGGTTAGAGGAAACATTAACCAATTAGAAACTGATGAAGTGGAAGAGAGAGGCTTTCTGTACATCTTCAGCTTCCACGCTGCCCTTCACTGTCAGAGAGTTTGTTGGTTTCGTTCACTTCTTGTGGCTACACTTCAAAGCTGTTAATCTGTCTCTTTATTCAGTGAGCAACTGTATCAAAGGTTTTAGGAACAGGGAAATCAGCTGTTTTGACTGCCCACCTTTGCTCTTCAGTGCTCCAATTTCTGGAAATTGTAACTACGCAACATCGGGAAGCAAATAACAGCAACAACAACAAAAGCCTAGACTCCTCTAAGCAGTTTGGGTGGCCAAGGACACCACAATTATTTTTGAAAGTCTTTGTTTCAGAGAACTTCCAGCTATGGCTTGGTTTACATTGTGCTGAAGTCTCTTATGCCCAACTGGAATTCACATGCAACTGATACCAGTAATTTACAATGGCTCTTTGACATAGTTTGAGATGCAATGTCAGCCCCATTAGCTTTATGTATGAAGCGACAGTAGCAAGATGGCATCTAGACAAGAACCAGAGTAAGAAAACCATTTAAGCTGAATCTTGGCTCCAACAAAGCACGATTCTCATCAACTTCAACAGGGCCAGGATTTAACTGCAAGCCTCTCTTGGAAGTGAGACAAGAGTGAGTATGTGGTAAAGCCAACGTAGGAGGAGTGGAATGTAGAGGGGGGAAGGAAGCATCCACTCTAGGATCTCCTAACGGCTGCATTGATCAGAGGATGCTAGTGCTATTGAAAAGTTACACAAAGCCTACTAAACACACTTTTTTTTTTTTCTTTTTTTTTTTTTTTTGAGAGCTCTCACAGAGTCCTTACAATTCAGTGGTAATTAGGGTGAAAGAAAATCCTGGACATCAAAAACATACTCATCACTCTATATGACGACAGTTGTTTAGTTCTAACGATTTCCTTAACTAATTCTTCAAGACTTATTCTTCAGCTATGGGAAAGCTGACTGCAAGTAAAGTGACGCGGTACAAAGGAAAAAGCTTTGTGCAGTACAGTGACTGAAGTGACCTACAGATGGATATGTGACAGCAAAGCTAGAGCAGGAA
>NW_010565435.1:13513-13968 GCF_000687285.1 Phaethon lepturus | reverse complement strand
AGGAATGCAAATCAGGAACATATGTAAGAACATGTCTGCACTTAGTCAAATGCACTGCTGAGAAATGAGGCAATTTTGTCTGAAGACAATTGTACTTCCAGAACATGAAAGCAAAGAAAGGGTTCATTGTGTAGCTTTGGAAATGCAGTTGTTTCATGAAAAAAGATGAGCTCTAATAATAGTAAAAGTGGCAGAGACCCAGTCTGAAAAAACCTCTCAGTTCCTACTGTAAACAAGACCTTCATTTTGAATTCAGGCATCTTCCATTTTTAATACAACTCTGCTGCTGCAGCAATCTATTTTCTGCTCCTCCATAAAACACTCCATAGTCAAGAGCCAAGAAGTCTCCCAGCGCCACTCCATGACTGTGCTGGGGTAGGACCTGAAATCACAGGTACTGCAACAGTGTTGAATGTGGCTGGCTGTAAAGCAAGCCATGGCTGGCACTCAAAGGG
>NW_010565435.1:0-13411 GCF_000687285.1 Phaethon lepturus | reverse complement strand
TGGCTGTAAAGCAAGCCATGGCTGCCACTGAAAGGTCACATGAATCATCTGCAATGGACAACTTCTTTTCTGTAACTAAGAACTAACAGGACATCCCATGTATATTCAAAATAAAAAAAAAAAATAAAGAGCAGATCTGTGGAGAAATGTTCCCAGACTCAAAGGCCATTCCCAAGCAGTGCACTCTTCACCAATTAGAACATGAAACTACAGCACTGTGCACATTTCTACAAGCCTTTTCTTTCCTGAAGCATGAAGTCCATTTCATTACTGTTTGGCTGTCACCTGGCATTCTGAAGCAGACTACAAGAAGCTGTTACAAGATTTGTGCAAGATGGGCCACAGTGCTGCTGCTTCTTTGTTGAAGGAAAAGGCTTGTTGTGTCAACAAAAGGTTTATGAGTTCAGATTCATACTTTCTCCTGTGGCTTTTACCACACACTATTAAAGCCTTAGATTGAAAATAGAGCTAATTTTGCCCACCTTCTTCAGTAACAGTAGGCAATAAGCAGAACAGCTCATATGCCAAGAGACTCTGTACAGGAGTCCTCTAGCCAACAGGAGAAGCTTAGCAGAACATTTCTGAAACCAACCAAAGACATTCCAGGTGGAAGATTTCCACCCTTGATTTCCAGACAGCTCTACCAGGTGGTGTCTGGTAAATATTTTTCAGCCCCTGAACATAAATCCCTAGACATCCAGCTCCCAAGGAAGAGCTGGTAGTCACTCCTGTTTCTCTCCTACAGTCATTAGATTGATATCTATAACAAATCTTACGGAGATTTTTTTTCCTTAAGCAGCATGTTCAGTTTTGAGAAGTACATAGTTTATAGAGAAGTCCCAAGTCAACAAGCCTTCTGAATATCACTCCTAATTAAAAGAAGAAAAAAAATCCAAACAAAAAAAATCCTGAAGAAACCCGTTGGCTTTTATTCTCCCTGAGGAGAAAGAGGGGATTAACAGCATCTATTTTTAGGATCAAACCGTTGGTGCCTAGGTGAGCGAGCTACCCCCCCTCTACAGGCAATGTGAGGGAGACAGGCTGCTGTAGAGCCTGGAGTAGCTGCTGCAAATTGCCTGGGGGAGAGCTTTCCCCTCTACTCATTCTCTACTTCACAGTAAGCTGGTTAGACTATCAAAGGCCTTTCAATGGACAGGAAATCAGGGTGTCCGAACTAAGTAAACCAGTGGAATGAATACTTACTAGTAGAGTTATCATTGTAATCCCATGCCTCAACAAGCAGTGTGTAGGATCTCTGCAAAAGAGAAATAAGAGTTAGTTTCAAAGCCACACATGACTGTAAGAAAAAATTATATATCTTCATCAAAAAGAAAACTCCTGGTCTCTGCCCTAAAATGGAATACTTGAAAACATAAATAGGTAACAGATTATACTTGAGACAAACATGATCTTCCTGAAACCCCATAAGCTACCTTATCCAGTCTGACTTAGAAGACCTTTCACCTTGGATAGCTCATCTTTGTCATCATTAATGCATCTTATGTACTTAACCAGCAAGTACAGCCTTTGACACTATGCTGTAGCCACAATAAAGCATGTGTGGAAGAACTGCACACAGAAGACAGAAAACACCAGGCTAGCACAGCAGCATCAAAAAGACCAAAAAATGAAAACCAAACCCCCACCCTCAGAAACGGCTTCAAAAGAATTTTAGTTACAGAAAAGCAGTCTTGATGTCCCTTCCCCCAGCCATCCTGAAAGCAAGAAGTGTTGCTAAGATTACTGTGCTCTGCCTTGACAGCGCGATCTCTAGGGACTTGGCTTTTCAGCACCCCCTTTGAAAGCTTTGTCTGCATGAGGGCCATCGCAGCTCCCACAAGTATCAGGTAACTGAGGGAAGAACTGATGGATATGGGAAGGGGGTGGGGCAAGAGGGAAGCATTGTAAAACAAAGGCTAAAATCAGACTATCTGGAAGAGCAGGGAAAGGGAAGACGCACTATCCACCCCGGGTCACATGTGCAGACGCACTAAGCTGCCAATGAGCTCTCTAGCACTCCAGTAATAATAGTCATAAGCATAAACTAACTAAAGTGACTCCACGGGTGGGAAAGATGCCAGCTATTACATCTAAGCCACCTTTATCTTCAATCCTAACTTGAGAACAAGGGCCATTAAAACATCTTCTCCTCCCCCACCTCTACTCCGAGATATTATTATCCAGGCTGTATCTTTCAAAATTGCCATTTAGCCAGCCATATCCGAACTTACAGAATCATTCAAAAACAAAACATGCACCCCCTCAAAAAAAAAGCTGAGGAAAAAGAAGAAAAAAAATATTATTTGAAAACCAAAAAGTAGAATAACAACTATAAATGAGGTAATAAATGTAACATCTTTCTGGTGCACAGAACAGTGATCAAACAAATTAAAACTTCCCATGAAGGGTTTCGATGCTTTGCCATAGAAGCTGTGTATCTTAAGGTTTATTTCTTCTTAATTGTATCTGTGCTCAGTCACAGTCTGCTCATTTGTGGTCTGCAGTGCTTAACACCTTTTCTGTAACAGAAACCAAAATACAGTTCTGAGAGTAAGCTGCTACAAGGTGCAAGTGTAAGGCAGACCTCAAATTCCTTGTGAGGAGAGAAAGGAAAAAAAAAAAGGAATTAAAAAAAAAAAAAGAGTTGAAGCAGACTGCTTTCTCACGACTGGACACAGCATGCAGCCTCTGAATGAAAACCTAGTTTGTGATGGACACCGGCTTGGAATACAGCCTAAATATGTTTCATATTCAAAGCAGACTAGGATTCCATTTCGTTCACTGATAACTGTGGGAAAATGCTTCAAAAAGTAAGCAAAGCTGGGCAAGCCGAGACATGTGCCCAAACGTCTATGCAGCGGCTCCATTGGCCCAAATCATTTTTGGTTAATATTTCATGAAAGTTACATGTTATTTGTCACTATTCTAGACCAAGTCTGTCAACTTGAAAGAAACTCTGAAAATAAAATAAAGCAGAACATGATCATTTAACACTGTTTAAAGCAGATTTAAGAAGTCCTTACACAAGTGAGAGGTAAAAATAAACAAACAAAGCCAGAATAAAACTCCTGAGCCATATGACAGATATAAATTGCACTATCTTGGGTGCTTCCTCACTGGTTTAATTACCTGCATTGAGAAGCACAAGCACAACATGTTACTGCAAGCTTGAAAAAAATATTATGATACAGAGAATGAATTATAGCAACTAGCACTACTTCCAATAAAGTTAAGGATGTTTTCCTTTTGGCCTTGCATAATTGTTTTGGAAGATATTTTGTCTAAACTCATAGCAACAGTTCCCAGTTGGTTCTCAGGAGTGTTTACCAACACACCTAGCCCTTAAGGAAAGGAAAGGCTGAATCCTAGCTCTGAGTGCTACTGTTGCTAGATACTTGTGTGACCACTTTCCAACACCACACAGGAATTTGTTTAAAAAGAGGAGACGCTTCTGCTTAACTGGATGGAAACAAAATGCAGGGGTAATGAGACCTACCCTAGCAATTCCCTTGTTTCTATGTGCCCCCTCTCACCTCATCTGAATATTTTAAATGAAGAATCCCTGTCCTGAAAAGGGATGATAGAAAGAATGGCAGTTTAATCTCTTGGCTCTGTCCCTCTCAGCACGAGGCAAAGAAAGGATAAGACTTTGCGTTCAAGATGCGACACTTCTAAACAAAAGACACACAGACACCCACAGCCCCACAACAATAGTAGCAAGCCCTCCTCAACAATCCAACTATGGCATACCTCTAGCCAATTCTACCCCGCCTCAAAAAAGCAGTTCTTTGCAAAGACTGCACGGTTGAGATTTTTTACAAGTGCATATCATCCCCACTCTATAGATCAACAATTCAGATATCTCAGGAATGACTACTTACAGCGCGGAGGTTTAAGTTTTCCCATGCCCATAGATGACCTCTGCCCATCTTTGAATAAATATATATATCCAGACACAAGAATTCCACATCATGCACCTTATTCTATCAAAGCAATGTCCTAGGCAACAAGGCAGCAGTGAACTTTCCCGAGTCACACCCAATTAGCTGCTGTAAACCCAAGCTTGACCAGAAGGCAGGGATTCTGGCTTGAGAGGAAAGGCAGCTTGAAAGGAACAGCAAGCCAGTACACTTTGCAGAACATCCACAGTCTGATCATCCCAGGGCAGCATGGTCAAATTAAGCAAAGCTCCTATGAGTTAAGTTCAGAGAGGATGGAAATGGCTACGGTCACACTCCAAAAAACAAAGCAAGCACCTACGTGCAAGAGCTATTTTCCTCATGTCCAAGGCACCACAATTTAAATCTTGATCCATTGATAATACAACTCAAGAAAGACTGTGAAGACCCTGAAATCCATCAGAAACTGTCCCTTTTAAGGGTCTGAAAGGGCAACACAACCTCTTTTCTGGTTATTTAAATGAAATACTAGCAGCTCCAGGAAGCACTAAGCAGGTGGTGTTTAAAGCTCTCTGCTTGATTACCTTCTTCCCTCCCTTCATCCAGACATCCACCCAAAAGAGGTGGTTTTGTACTTTGGCTTCTAAAGGCATTCTGCGAGTCAGTGGGACAGAGCAAGATTAAAACATCAGGCTCATTAGTGAAAGGACTACCTCCTTTTTGAAAGAGGTTGCAACTAGTCAAACTTCTTTCCCTCCTATCCTTGTGGTTAAACCATGCAAGAGCTTTGCTGAGCATGTGAAACCATGACTAGACAAATGCAGTGGGAAGTTTGCATTCTGAATGCACGCCTGCTCCTCCTCTGCCAAACAAGGAGAGCAGGTTAAGCCCAGCAATGTTCTCCTCATGCTCTGCCAGCCGTGCACAGCTGTGAAGACCAGTTTGAGGACAGTGCCCGCACCCTGCCTGCATCCTAGGGAAGGAGGCTTGGAGACTGGCATGCTGTCACAGCAGGCCACAGCAAATTGCCAAGAGCTCTAGCAATCCCTCCTCCCTTCAGCTGCAAGGGCGTGAGATAGGGAAGAGGGAAACTGAGGCGTATTCCAAAGTGGCCAAGGGCCAGGAAGGAAGGCATCTCTGAGCAGAGTTAAGGCTAGTCACAAAACCACTTCTGCTAAACATCAGCAGGACTCTCACTTGGGTACCCCTGTTGCCACATGACCAGTCATGATGCTGCTATACAGATGTGTCACAACGTCATGCTTTGGTCAGCCAGTCAACTTTGACAACAGAATATTCCTTCAAAGCAGTTGAAGACAACTGGTTCCTCACCCAGAGGAGACATGGACGTATTTGGGAAAAGGAGGGAAGCAACCTTAACCCTCTTAACCCTTTGTCAAATGCAACATCATCAGGAGGCTTTTCTTTGGGCAGGCCTACATAAGGATAAGGCAACACCCTATAAAGCTGTTACTCTCTCAAGCCTGCGTATATAAACAAAGTTTAAGCTGTAACAATCTCACGCCCCAGAGTCCATGGCCAAGAGCTAGGCTGAACCTCAAGCAGGCAACCCAGCCAAGAGCCTCATCAGAATATGCCCACATGAAAACAGAGCACACTGTTCCTTTAGTCTTCATTTTGAGTAGTTCCTTCATTGCTGTTAGTGCCAGTAAACACTTCATTGCCACATAAAGGAGAAGACATGAAAACAAATTTAACTATATTAGCAGCTTCCAGGAGAGACTTTCCCCCCCACTGGGCCTTAGCACAAGCCAAGCTAGTAACCGAAGTCAAGACCTTCTCTGCGATGCAATTGCCACCCTCCTGCCAAACGATGAAGGACACAAAAGTACCGCTATCCAAACTATGCATACGCTTAAGCATCCAGTAAACCAGGCTGATCTCTGATCTGGCAAGCCTGCTGGAATAATGAGTATCCTGTGAATACATAATGTGCTGAAGTTGCCATTGTGTGAAGTAAGTCCATGGTTTGTCTGGGAGCCGAGCAATGCTGAGTCCACTGCTGCTTCCTGTTGCTTGTTCTGTATTAGCATTATTTTTGGATAGGCCCCATTATGTTCTGTAATCCTCACTGCAGTCAGTATGGCCATGCTATTGTTCTTGGTTAATATTAGCAGTAAATGCCTCTGTCTGGGTGGCCGGACTACAATGTATTCCGATCATAAACCTAGCATGCATTAACCGAACAATGTCCTGGGATAGAGTGGGGAGACTTGGGGTCCTCCCTCCTCCCCTCCTGTACAAAAAGGAAAAGAAAAAAGTATAACTCCCCCCCCCCTTTCTTTTTAAACTAATGATTTGAATCAATCTCAGCTACCAGGGTGCATCATACAACAGCAGCATTTTAATCAGTACCTTATCTCGTTATGGAGTTATTTTCTCACGGAGCCCCACTTGTCAAAGACTAGCAGGTAGGCCAAGATGTCAATGGTTGCTTTCAACCTTCCCCAACAAGCAGATTACCTGCTCTTATCAGTCCCCCTACCTGTTTAAAGCATCTCACTGATAATTAAATGCACCAGTTACAAAAGGGTGGCAAGGTTAATAGAGGGAATACCTAGTAGCCAGCCAAGCAAAACAGTCAGGTTCACATAGAGCAAGCCTGAACAAGAAGCCTTTCTACTTATTTACCTAAGTGCGTAAGAACTGGGTTGAGCTGGTAAAAGACTCTGGATGTTTGACTATTTACAAACCACTATAACCACTTCTATCCACATTTTACAGTTTCTTCTGAATACTACAAGAATAATCAGTGCAATTTATGCTGCAGAATAGTGACCACAGAACCATGAGCTCCACAGATGAACAAGAAATGAACGCAACAGCTGGTTTTGACATCTTTCCCCATGTTAACGCATACGGGTTACCAGCTAAAATTATTATAACTGTGTCAATTAACATATAAAACTTCTATTCATCAGCAGAAATGCAAAGCCAATTTTGGGTCAACTTCTCAACACCCATCGGGTCATTAGTGTTACCTTCGCAGAAATACTTTTAAGAACTGTAGCATAAGGTTTTTTTGCATGTACTGCAGGGCATCAACTGAAGTTGGAAAAAGTGCCATGTATGAGCGCACAAGCCTCTTGTAAGGCACATCACCTCACTTAATTAGCTAAGGCCCAACTTTACTAGCTTCAGAACTAGTTTACTTCTATTCCAGCCTTCAGTCCGCAATGAAGCGGTAAGTTTTCTTGAGCTCACTAGAATTTTAAGCATAAAGCATCAGTTTTATGCAATTCATTTTCAGACATGCAGACTTCCAGCTGCATAAACAAGCTGACAGCGCTGGATGTAGGTAGTCTGAGAAAGTTTAGGAATAAGCTTCAATGCCTTCAAATCCAGCTGCCACTGAAGTTAAACTGCAGCGGGCCTTTATTATAACAAGAACAAAAATTTTGCAAGCAGGCAGGATGAAGATTTATTTTTAGACATATTATGGTAATATAGTCAAATGGATTTACCAGGAAGATGAAGTTCTGAATAGACTGGAACATAAATAACTCTTAAGAACATAGAAAGTCCAAAACCTCCGAATAGATGCATCACTTCTCTGCAGTCCTGGGAAAAAACAGCCTCGTGGATGCTAATTATGCTTCAGATGTCACTTAATACTCTCAGCTCCATTTTGGATAGTAATCCTAGGCAAAACATTGCCCTTTGAATGCTGAAGATTTATTCTTAAATTATTATTCAACAATAAATGACACAGTGTAGACTTGATTAATATGCATTTTATTATTATAAACATTTCTTCTGCTCTGCCCATGCTCCAAGATGACTTATCAGGAACTCTTTAAGAAAAGCTTGAACAACATCTAGCATTTGCTTCTACAAGTTTTCAAAAAGTTAACTGGAGGGAGAGAAAAACAAAATCCAAAAACAAGCTTTAGTTTTATGACTGTGACCTAGTGTTTGGTTTGTTTGCTTGTTTGTTTTAAAAAAGCAGTTGAATGAAGTGACATTTTTCTCTCAGATTAAAAAGGCTGTTACTTTAATATCAGCTGCAGATTAGTATTTTGGAAGCCTCTTCTGTCAAGACAAGAGGAAAAAGTTCATGAAGCTTAAAAACCACTACAGCTCTTTCATTATCTCCTCCTAGCCAGAAAAAACAATGCCTACCCAGAAAATATATTTTATGTCTTCAGGAACCAGTTGCAGTAAGATTTTGTCATCAAAAAGGGGAAAGGCTGACTATTTTATTTTTTAGAGTAAGGTTGGAATAAAATGTTCAAAACTTTTTAATTGTATTTTATGCTGAAGTCATTTAGATACTGGAGGGGTTTTTTTCCACCTCAGTAGTTTCCTGGTGTGTTGGTGCAATTGGCCCCAATATTAAATAATTACAAGGATCATAATTTCAGGATAAACAAGACGTTTGAAATTGGAGCTATGCATACCAAAGCAATTGCCAAGTTTGACCTCCTTCTTACTCACAGTCTCACCAAACCCCCAAAAGATCTTTCTTTACATAACCAAGCAAAGCTTAGCACTAAACTTTGCTTAGTTAATTCACGCACAGCTCCCTTAAGGTATAGCACACATCACACTTTGGATTCTTTAAGAAAGGCAAGAGATTTGATTTATGTCAAAGACGAGCATGTGTCTACCATGAAACAAAACTTGTTGAGACAGACTTTGACAAGTGGAACATGGAAATTCTTTTGTTTCATACTTTTCTATATGGCTTCGTGAGCCAGGTTTGCCTGTCAAGAAAGTCACCAAAGTCTCAAAATGAATGCAAGAAGCAAGCCTACATGTCTTGTAGGGTTTTGCTTGGTTAGTTGGGTTTTGTTTGGTTTTTTTTTTTTTTTTTTTTTTTTTTTTTTTTTTTTTTTTTTTTTTTTTTTTTTTTTTTTTTTTTTTTTTAAATCATTCTCACTATTGTTTCAGTTTACAGAAGAATTGCTAGCTACTGCAGGGGCAGTAGCTGATGGCCTCTAGTCCCTTTATGCTGGTCTGCTGACCTGTTTCCTAGCAACTTACTCAAACCTTCCATCACCTAAATTAATTTATGGCCCACCGTCTCCATACCCATTACTCACAGGGGTACATATCAAAAACTGACAAGAGCAAACCACATACATTATTAATAAGACTCCAACACTTCAAATCTACATTATAAGCCAAATCTAACAATACACTTAAAGCATACCATTCTCTTTTCTTCCTCTCCTGCATGATGAATAAAGACCTCTAATGCAACATAACTATTTTTCACATATGGCGTAAGGGGGCAGCTTGATATGGGAAGAGATTTTTTTTTTTTTTTAAAGTAGTCAAGGCAGCAAGACTACTTAATGTTACTGACTCAAGCTGGAACATCCAAGAAAAGCCTCCCTCAGACAGAACAGAAACACCACATATTCAGAGATGAGCATGAATTTTCAAGTGCAGTATGATTAACATTTTGTTGTACCTCCTATAACCTTTACTGTAGTTTGCAGTTGGATATATTCAAAGCCAACTCATGCTTAGCCACATTGGTAAATGCAATGCTAGTCTCAAGCTTTTACTCAAGTCAAAAACATTCACCCGTCTAAAGAATTTTTTTAAGTTCTGAAATTTCAGCATCAGATTTGAGTTGACTAATTAAGTTTACTACTTTATCTGTAAAGCTTTCAAAACCGCTAAAATGATTTGTGTACACAATTTTAGTACAAATAAGAGCTTTGCCACATTAGATATTCTTTTGTTCAAATGCCATTTGAAAGTCACAATGGCTAGCATAAAAGCTCTGTCCTAGCAAAGTTAAAGCTGGGAGGCAGGCTTGATAATCGCAAACCGACTATCATCACAATCTCCAAAAGTGCATTTCTGCATGGGAATATGCAAGAGTTTATTCCAAAAATTCCACTCTTAGGAACCAGAGTGTCTGAAGTTGTCAAGTTTTACACATTTCAAAGGCTGCACTGGAGTTTTGCTGCTGCTGCTCTAGGATTCCAATGCTCAATCAGATTCAGCAGGACAATAGAAGCATTTCTTTTACTAAGATGCAGGCAAGCTTAAGAAACTTCTCCCAGGGTCCCCACCCCCTCAAACCCACCCTCTACGCACAGATTTCCCTTCCCAACCCTATGAAGAGAGGGGTTGTTAAAAGGAACATGTTCAGCGTTCACATCATTTTTGTATACACACACATATATCCTCAGATTCAAGGCACTCAAATTACTGGGAGCAGGGTGAGGGACTAGCTAAAAAAAAAAAATCCTTGATGAACCTCAACTTTTCTGAAAAGAAGTTAAAATCTGCAACACAAGCACTGCAGTCACTGGCACAGCTTCAAATACCTCAGATTTTTACAAAGCCCTTTATCCCTTTGATGGCATATTTGATAACAGTTTTATCTCATTTCAAGTTAGAAAAAAAAATAAAAGAGAAAGGACAGACTTGTACTTCCAACAGAGAATACTTTTGTTAACTCTGCTATTGTACCTTGTAATGCTATCTCCTTAAAAATACAGACTTGATTTCACCCTTGTGCCTCTTCAGCAGTCACAGCTGACAGAGGAGGCAGGTAGGAGGCAGCACAGGACATTTCAAGAACACATAGCTGCCTGCAGCCCTTGGCAGTAGGACTACAAAGTGGGTGTCTACACTACAACTGGAGGAGAAATGCTTTTGGGGCAGACTTTCATCCCCAGAAAAAGGCTAGGACCACCCAGCAACCAGTCCTTATCTGACTAGGAAGGGCCAAGCTTTGGAGGGAGTGGAAAGTCTATGCGTGCTTCCACCTCGCCAGCAGCGATAATGACAGAGGATAGGAAACAAGATTCACCCCTCCCCTGCGTGCACGTAAGAGCCCTCCTCCCCTCGCAAAAACGACCTTAGGCATCTAGGTTAGGATGACTGGCTTTTCAAAACTGCTGAGCATCAACATATCCCAAGGCAGCTGGTGGGAAATGGTCTGCTCAGCGCCTCTGGAGAAGGGGAAGGGGGAAAAACAGTTTTGTTTCCTAGGTGATCTCTAAACATAAGTTTCAGGAGCATGAATTTGGGAGTTTTTAGCTTTTCTACCATAGCATCCCAAAGAGTCACCTCAAAAGCGAGGCTGTTGTGCGTGCATAAGAGCCCC
Organism: Phaethon lepturus; assembly: GCF_000687285.1. Taxonomy (NCBI): domain Eukaryota; kingdom Metazoa; phylum Chordata; class Aves; order Phaethontiformes; family Phaethontidae; genus Phaethon; species Phaethon lepturus. Next base: position 2,416 of record NW_010565435.1, on the reverse strand, counting down.
TCAGATCAGTCATCCTCAGCTTCTGATTGCCCGCACGCAGTACTGCTGGGCACAAAACACTGCACTTCCTGCCATCCAAGGCCATGGGCAGTCTCTGTGTCCAGAAACCCTATGGCGCTGAAGCCTGACTCTGTGGGTCTGTCCTGAAGGACATCCTGAAGGATGGCTGTTTTGGAAAGACGGTCCTCAGTTTCTGTGCAGTGAGTAGAGGACTCTGCAGAGCTGACCATATCAAACCTCTTGAGCACCCCAGAAGAAAGAAGCAGCACTGAAGTCTAAGCAAGGGTTCTTTCTGTGCCCAACAACAAAGCAGACTTCAGCTAATGAAGGGGTCACCCGTCCTCCATCTCACAGCTCTACAAGACTGACTAGTATTTGCAACACTGGGAAAGTGCCTGGCAAAAAGCCCCACCTCCTTGAGCCATCAAGTTTTGCACACAACTAGAGGGAAGCCAGAATCTATAGACCGCTCAAGCAAATAGCCAGGAAAAGGTGTGCTGTGGGGAGGAGTGAAAGGGACCAAAAGCTAAGGGCAGGCTTTCCTCACCCTTCAGCTTCTAGAGTCCCCAAGCGCCTCAAAATATAGCAAGCTTCCCAGGGAAGCTGGCAACTAGCTCACCAAGAGCAGCAACAGCAGCTCCCATCAACACCAAGCAGAGCAGTAAGATTTCCCCTTGGGAGAAGCAGGAAGCCTTCCCAAACACGCTCCAGGGAAAGGAGCCAGCTATGACACACACTTTTCACACGGGATCCCTCTACAGCCCCTAACCCACTGCTATTTTGGCTTAAGTCCAAAACTTCACTGTTTAGAAGAAGAAAAAAAAAAACACAACCCAAAAAACACCAGGAAAAAAAACCCTACTGACCTTCTAAGTCTCAAGAGACTTATTCATGCTATAAAGTGCAGAGATACTGGGTTTGCTTCCCTGACCCATTTAGATCCCCCTCACTGCACATCTGACTTTCAAATTTAACAGGCTGTGCATTGTGAGCCCCAGGGAACAAAAACAAAAACACCACCACATTTTACTCATTTCTGTGCTGCGGATCTCTGACGCTCTTGCCAAGATGCCTGCTTCCTCCCCAATCCTGGTCCCTCTCCCCCTGCGCAAGAAGTTAGAGCTCAGCTCATTATCACCATCTCAAACAGCACCGTCCAACAGAAGCAGAGCCAGAGCAGGCCACGCAACTCACCGGCCAGGCAAAGCTGAAAGGGATAACAATCCGGTTCTTTTCATTATTCCGGTTGTACTTTAAATTGAAGGTATTTCCTCCGATGACAGGAGTGGATTTGGATCCAAAGCTGCAAGGACCACCAGCAGTGACCCGCGATTGATACTCCTTCAGGCAAACTTTAAAATAGGTATCACACTCGTCTCTGGTGCATTTTCTATCTCCTGGGTTTCGGGTGCCATCACAGCAATTTCCATTTTGCAGTTCACCATTCACATTTTGCATGGATAAGATCTCCAACTCGAACTGTCCCGATGCTAAAGTCACCTGTTAATCCCAAGAAAGAACCGGAGGAGAAGAAAAAAAAAAAAACCAAACCAAAAAACCAAACAAAAAAAAACAAGAAACAGACAGTTACCTCACTTTTTTCCCCAAGCGCAATTCACAACAACTCTGCAGACAGGAGAAAGTCGTTTTAAGCGTGTTTTCAAGAAGCACGCGCATAACATTAAAAAAAACAACCACTCCAAGCTTTTCCCTATCAGACATCCATGAGAAACGCTCATAAATCATCCCAGCCAAGTAACACCTTTAATGCTAATAAAGAACCTTGAGTGTCAACTCCAAAAAACAGTGTGCATGGGGAAAGCTTCTAAATCGTTAGAAATAAAACTAAACCAAATCAAGAGTGTATATGCGAGGGCAAACCCAACAAAACGCTATAGCTAAAGTACCCTGGAAATGCAACTCCTCTGCTTTCTCCGAGGTGCAGCTGAGACGGGGAAAAGAGTCTCCCCGCTCAAGGTTGCTCAGCTGAGATTCAGACCTTGCCCATTAGTCACCCAAAGAGCACTGCCATTAGCCCCGTTTAAAAAAAAAAAAAAAAGAAAAAAGAAAAAAGGAAAAGAAATTAATTTCGAAAAAAAGCGGTTTGCAAGTAGTTGGATTTTTTATTCCCAGGGAATTAGGTCTTGCCGCACAGAGGACTTCTGCGTTTGCCACCTCCGCAAGAAAGTTAGCAGCAGTAACGCCACTCTCGCTGGAGCAGCTTTGCAAACGCGCCTTGTGCACCGCCGAATGTTGGGCTTTGCAAAAGCCATCCATCGCAATCACCGCGGGAGCCGCGTTTCGCGGAAAAGCGGCAAAATTACCGCAACCTGCTCTGCGCGGCGGATTCGAGAGCCCCGTTCAGGCTCGCTGAAGCTTCCCCCCTCTCCCTCCCTCTCTCCTCCCGCGAGGGGCT
>NW_010565434.1:0-1379 GCF_000687285.1 Phaethon lepturus | reverse complement strand
TCCGTAAGATTCTCTCTCAGTCTAGTGAATCGGACAAAATTGAGTGAAGCCACTCAGTAGTGCTACGCTCAGCAGTGAGGTGACTTTGCAAGTTTGTGATCTGCTCTTGCAAGGACTCAATTGTCTCTGTCTGCTTGCTTTTCCTCTTGAGCGGCAATTGGTGCTGCCCCCAACACAGCACAGACTGTTGCCTTTCCTTTCCCCAGTCGCAGTTTTCTTTCCTTTGCCAAAATCAACCACTGCCTGCGAGTCATGCCAATTCTTTTGAGCCCAAGCCATGCCAGGAAGAGAGGGTAGGGCTTTATAGCCCTTCAGTTTCTCAAGCAGGGGATTCTCCCCCATCATGGGATCCTCAAATTGATCCCGACAACAACTGTCAAACAATACAAAAGGAGTACTCCAAAGTATTCAGCCTACTGTGGGTTCACATACCTAGTGTGGATCTTTACAACAAGACCCTCTGTCCTCTCTCCCCTGTCAGGCACTTCCCAAGGAAGGGGCTGTGCTAAGGCCCCTGGTCCCTTCTGGTTGGTTCAGTTTCGCAAGGGGATCCTGTCCATGACACCAATTTAGATGTCGCGGCCCGAAAGGAGTCGTTCAGGATGACCTCCTTCCCCGTGGGACCAACAACCAAGTTCGTGATGCCCCTGGACTGAATTAAGGTGAAACAACACCAGCCAACCAATTTAACAACTTAATAATACAAAATGCAAGGCATGCATGAGGTTATATGGATATCTTAACGACAACTACCCTAACTAAACAAATCAACCAAACAAGTCCCGTGCAACAAGTCCTGTGCAACACGTCTTCTACAATTCGACAAAGAGAGAAGGAGAGAGAGTATTCGACTAAACAAACAAGTCCTGTGCAACACGTCTTTTACAATTCGACAAAGGGGGGGGAGAAAGAGAGAGACAGCAAAGAAGATATCACCACCCGTGGATCCAGCGGCATCCTGTTGGTCGTCTTGATGTTCCTTGGTGGTGGCGGTCCCCCCTTCACTTCTGATGGTGTCATTTTTATACAGTCCGAGTCCCACAATCCCCGTCTGATTCCAAGAAACTTCATGCGTATGCAACAGGCAATTGGCACATCTGCAGGCTTTGGTGTCCCTTCTTGCTACGCCTGCACCCTATCTCTGCTCTGCAGGAACTGGTATCTCGTTCTTCTTTGGGGTTTCCTCCGTTATACCACGAAAGGTGTGGTTTCCTCGGAACCGTGAAATGTTTAAGACAAAAAACACATATCGGTCCGCCACACTGAGCATGATGTCATATGTTATGGAATATCCCTTTGGCCAGTTTGCGTCAGCTGTCCTGGCTGTGTCCCCTCCCAAGATCTTGCCGACCCCCAGGCTACTGATGAGGGGGAAATGT
>NW_010565433.1:72699-95796 GCF_000687285.1 Phaethon lepturus | reverse complement strand
ACCTGTCTAAGCCACGAGCCTCCAGTTTCACTTGAAGCAAAGAACAGATGATGGGGACAGAAGGAGAGAAGGAGAAGCAGACTTGGAAAAGGGAGCAAGTAAGTGTTTTTGGGTGACCCAGAGGACCATACTGCTACTTAAGGTATAAAAACACTCTAAACATCCCACCCAGTCATGTTCACATGCATACACAAGCAAATGAACAAAACAAAATGGAAAAAAAACCAAGTAAGTGTTCAGCCTCTTAATTTAGCTATGACTAAAGCTGTTCTGACATTCTGAACAAGACCAGCGTTGGATTTTGCTCTCAGTAGACAAGGTGTTTCTCTACAGCATAGGGCACAACAATCGGTAGCATGATACAGCTCACTGCAACTGCAAGCATAAATGCATCTTGTTTCAAGAAAAAAAAAAGCCTTTCTTTATATAAGTGGAAAATCTAATCCTGTAAACGTGGCTTTAAGGTTGGTGCCTGTTATACTTTATTAAAAATGTAAGAATGAAATACAATCCAAAACCCCAATTTACTTTTAAAAATGTTAGAGCAATGCAAAATTGACTATTACTTATGTTTCTAGGTACAGAGCAATAAAGTTTTAAGGTCCCATCTGTCATTGCACCTGAGTGGCCTTCGCAGTACGTATGCACAATGGCGGAGGGCTAAATTCAGCGCTAACATAAGTGGGTGCAACTGCAGTGAAGCTGTTTATCTGATGCCAGTGGTGAACTCAGGGCGCAGTGTTTAAAAAGAAAGATTTTATGAAACACAACGGAATCTGCTGATATGAGTCCCTCGAAAATTATTTAATGACTGGAAATCTTGGAGGGAACAGAACAGATGAAGTTCCTCAGTGGCCTTTTACAATAGCCACTCCACTAATGAACATCTGGAGTTCTTGCTGCTCTCTCACTTTTATACTGTCTAATCCATATTGCATTAGACCTTTATGTGTTCATGATAAACTGGCAGCAAAGGCTGCCTTAAATAGAAAGAGAGGATGAAGACAATTTTTCCATTAACAATACATTTCCCTTTGGAGTCTGAGGTACATTATTGGTTTGTTCCAAGAGCAGAACGTAAACTGCCTCCTATTTGTGAAACATTATTATTATAGCTTCTACCTGGAGATGTTTCTTGAAACAAAAACCTCAAGACCATCCCTGTACACAAACTAAGATACCACATACAAGCCCAGGACCACCAAAGGCTACATGGAAAAAAATTAATTCACATAAATTACTTGGTTTGAGGTGTGTGGTTCCTAATGATTTGTCAAGCAGCTGCTCCTAAAAGTGATGTTGTTTCAGTTCAGTCCTTCTGCAGGGACTGAGGTATGAGAGAGCAACCACCTGGCTCTATATGCTATACATTCCCTGCTGGGAGAAGATAGTGACCACAAACCACACTTTAAGCTGCCTGCGATGGCCAAACCAGAGAGGTTTTTTGGATGTTACAGTCTCATGGCAGTCAGAAAGATGATTGCTTGTTCTGCCAGAGCCCCAACTTTAAACATTTCTATTCACTTTATTTATTAATGCCATCTTGCAAACACAGCCTGATCGCTAAGCCATTCCTCCAAAACACCACAGCAACACCTGCAAAAATTGTACCAAAACCATGGTCCAATTCCCTGCTGCCAGCCCCCGAAGTCCCCCAGGGAGAAGGCAGCAGCTGCTGCCCTTCCCTCAGAGTCCTTCCACTCCCCAGTCCATTCCACCCCAGATCCTCTGTTTCTTCACCAGCAACTCACCCACAGCAATCTGGCGACACTCACCTCTCTCTGAATCACTGTTTATGCTCTTCCTTTCCAGCAACTATACTATAAATAAAAATCCATTCAAATGCTCATTAATAAGAAAATAAAGGGCTTGTAAACCAGGTGACACCACACTGAAGATTTTGTTTGCGAGAACGTTGCCGAAGACTTTTATGTGCTACATTCAGCCAAGCTTGTTAAAACTCTCTGCTCTTTATTTTCTCTGGTTTTAGTTCATCAGTATCGCTTCCAAAACTGTACTCTTAAATGACATCCAATCTCATTCAATTGTTTAAGTATTTCACTTTTCCCTTCAGTCTTCCCTTCATGAGTTTCTCCACAGATTTTAAAACCTGTCCTTTTGAAGCTTACCACCACCATGATACCTGTTTGTTGGGGTCAGATCCTTCACGTCCCTCTGACATCCCAGGTGCAGCTCTCAGAGTGGTGTAAGTGCCACTGGCTGTCACAGACCTGTGCTCCTTCACCTGGCCAAGAGCTCCCAGGCTTTCAAATTTCATTATAGATCTCTCCACTGTTTTCAGTGATCAGACTTTTTGAGTTTCAGTAAGGGCCTAAGACAAGTCTCCTTCCAAACTTTCCAAAATTATTTTTCTTTTATTTTTTCCCCTCTTCATTTATTATTTGGCAGGCTAGAATTGTTGTGAGTCCTCTACTCTGAAGCACAGAGGCAGAAAAACTTGCTCTGCATGGGGTAATGCTGTGCTGGGCTTCAGCTCAGAGCCTTAGCTCTGCTGGTAAGGAAGAGAGCACATTAGTAGTGTATCTCTTTGCTCCTGCTTTTCTTTTTGGCAAGAACTGCTACTCTGAGCCAGCAGGTGTTTAATGCTATTAAATTTATGGGTAGTGAAAGCTGTTGAATTTTAAAACAGCTGGGTAACATAAATTATCAGAACTTTTTTCCAGTATAAGGCTGAAAAATGGTTTTGAAATCTGCAGAAAAGCATTAGCAGCACTGACAAAAATGCGTTTATTTTTGAACATTTGACCATACAACACTGGGATCCCACAAATATCCTCATGTTTGTAGCTACAGTACCAACAGCGTGTGAGCTAGGAAACACGAGGAAGGCAGGAAGAAGCCAAATCTCACCAATATTCAGGTTTTGGTGGTTTCAGATGGATCACCAAGTATGCCAGAAAACATCAAAAAACATTGCCGTTTCTCACATTGTGTCCAGTCTCCTGGATCTCAGTCTGCAGGGTTTGATCGACACTCTTCTTCCTCTTGTAGGTCTGGCTGCTCTTAGCCACAGTAGCTCACAGAAAGCGTAACGGGGGGAGTGGACAGGAAAGGGGAAAGAAAATATGAAGTTCGAAAAGTGCATCGGCTCCTGTGATGTGAGAGAGGTAGTGAAGAGACCGAACAGGTAACACGAAGCACGCAAAATGCTGAGAAGCGTTTCAATTGCTTCACAGCCAACAGTGTTTACTTCAGTAGAAGTAGCGCGAGTATCTGAGGCACTGGGGACCTGTGGCCCAACAGGAGCGAGGAGGAAAAGCAACCACTGGAAGATGATCTGCAGGTGCTTTGCGTCTTGGAGAGTCCAACCGTAATTTAGATGCCTAAAGGTTTCTGGAGCCTCACCTTACACACCTGGGTTTTAAAAAATCTCTGAACTGCTCTGTTGCAAGTTCAGTGTGAGAAGCGCTCACCGACTCACCACAAACTTGTGGGCTGCCTGGTACAAGCCATAGAACTATCACTATTTTCCCGGTACCTGGAGGCTGGCATCACTGAGGGCAGGCAGTCTTCAGGCTGCGAACATACAGATGTGACTTGGCAATTTTGTTGGAGTAGGAGCAAGTATCGCTGGCTGAGCCGCTCCCGTCAGGCTAAGCACATGGTCCACACAGAGCAGGAGACAACAAATTCGCACCTATGTGAACAAGACAGACGTGCTAAGCAGCAGCACAGGAGATGAAACATGAGGTCCATGCCCAAGCTGGAAACACAACTCCCGTGGCCTGCTTTTTGATGCCGTGCCTTCCTCTCCAGGATACTCTTCTGCCACCTATTTTCTTTGTGACCCTTATTTTCACTATCACTTTTTCCCCCTCCATCAAGGTTTGCTAGAGCTCAGCACTGATCAGCTTTATGAGGAATTTCAAGCCCATAAATTTGATACGCAGAAGAAATACTGCAGTGATTTGTTAACAGCTATAATCATCAATGCATGAGAAATAGGCGCCAAGGAAATAAAGCGCTTCCCATAAATGCTTTTCTCTTTTAACAGCAGTTATTTTAAGCTTTGTCACACTAATGCGGTTTGTATAAACTAAAAAGATGCTTTTCCATCACGGCTGTTCAGTGTTGTCTGGTCTACGTTAGCAGTAACACCGACGATAGGAGAAGGAAGAGGGAGGGCATAATTATCCTATTGAACAACGTTAGGTAAATATTTCCTTTAGAAGTACGTACCACATGCACAATTAAATACATTCTCTGGTACGACTGAGGGTGGTACAGTGACCTATTTTAAAACACTCCTGATTCAGGGGAAGGTTAGATGCAAACAAAAATGTGATGTCTGGTCTCTAGCTTTATGGTAAGCTGTATTTGTTTAGGGAAAAATCAATATTTGGGATAATATTACCAACTGTGGACAACGAGGGGGCTGAAAGACAGGCTATGCACATTACCTCCTGACCACCCTCAGTCACGTTACAGCTCTGATTTCTTTTCCTCATGGAAGAGCAAAAAAATAACAGATAAGCCTGGGACTTTCCAGGTCACCTTGGTTTGAATGCCAGTTAATGGACCCGAGCGTTTCCCTTCTGCAGTTGCAAATCTCAGCCGAACAGTTTCCCCACATGACCATGCTTTCCTCAATGAGGCAGCTCATCCTGCCTACCCTGCTGCAGCTGTAGAACATCTGGGTGGGAAGATCCTTTGCCCCCAGGACTCCCCAGAGCCCAGTGTGGTTACTCGAGTGGTGCACAGGGAGTATGACTTGGCTGCCTACATTTCCTGTTGTGAAATTTTAACTTACTCTGATTATTGTTTGTTTTTATACGACTGCCAAGTTATTGGAAGTTCTCTTCCTCCTACCCTCACCTTCCCTGGATATTGTGTATATACACACACACATATATATACATGTTATTAGACTTATTATTTTAAACCATTAAAATACATGCTTTATAATAAAAAAACTCCATTTTTCTCAAGTCCTGTGGAAATTCATACACTATCAAAATCCCCAATTACGTAAATTTTTACTTTTCCATTTTAAAATTACTTTTAACTGAAAGCAAAACAAACACAGGCAGTTACCGTTGGCACATATCCTTAACTTTTTTCAGCAGTTTTTTTTACAAGCCATTCCCTTAAGCTACATTTCAAAACCACAGCTTATTTTTCCTCCTGTACAAGAGAAAAGATTCTATATATCGTTTTCATGACTATACAAGGAGATCTATCATCATTTTTTCTAACCAACTACTTACCTTCATTCATCTCCAAATCTCTCTCTATTGTTAAATATAGTGTAATATAATCAAACCCTACACAACAGAGTGGTTACCTCATCTAAAAATCAGTTTTCTTTGTTAACCAGTGATTTTCCACTATTTCAGTGCCTGAATAATATGTTAGGAGCTTAAGGCAAAAGAAAGTACTTAAAGGTAGCATTCTACTTATTAAATACCAAACACTCCCAAATTATTCAGAGAACAAACTAGAAAAGTATTAGGCTGCACACCATAAACTTCCATGTTTTTACAATTCTTTCCCCTCCAAATCTCAGTAATTATTTTGCAATACTAAAATTTGGTAGACGTTCACCATATAAAAAGGTGCTTTGAGAGGAATGAGCTGCTAGCAACACATTATTTAAGGCAGCAGACTGTGTCAGTGTCTTACTCGTCAAGCGTCTAGGCTCTAGCTTCGCAGGGCTACCACTGTTTAGGGTTCAAGACACTTCAAAAAGGCGAGAGAAATACCCAATTCAGCCCTCCAAAGTCACCAGCAGAGATCCAACAACCCAGAAGCGGGGCTGAAAAGACTGAATTTGTTCTCAAGGACCATTTTGGTACAGCAAGACTTAGCAGCTGGGCTCAAGGGTTAATCTTAAATCAGCTCTTTAATCAGAGGACGGTACAGCTGGGAAACTGAGGCACAGATGCACAGGACACTAGAATAGATGCAGTTCGACCCTATCACAGAGACAATTAAAGAGTGGGGAATTTAGGAATCTAATAACCCAGGTTGGAATTTAGCCAAGATGCTGAAGCAGATGCACAAAGCTGTTGCAAGGATGCTTTGTGTATTCTCTGTCATTTTAATATCTTATGTTATACCATATGCTCCCACATTTCAATCATTGCAATATAAGCCACAAAAGGGGTAAAAGAAAATGTTGACAAAACATTTATAGAGATTAAATTCCCTAAGGATCTTTTGGGTCTGGGATTTTACAGGCACTCCATTTTCAAAATGCTGCTAGACTTAAATAATCCTGGGGAAATATCCCTTTCTCCAGGGGATAGCCGGAAACACAAGCCATAGGCTGTGCCCAGTGATGGAGGGAAGTCCACAGACCAAAGGAAAAAAAAGGAAAAAACCACCCAAATCACATGAGAAGGCCTGGGGCAAGAAAGAGGAACGCTCAGAGCAGGGGACACCAGGCCAGGAAAGAGCATGGCCAGGAGAAGCAGCCAGCAGAGCTACCCCAGAGCTGTTCCCTACCCCGGCCCCTCTCGTCGTGCTTCGTCCGTCTGACGCTGGCTCTGGCTCCGTCTGCTTTAGCAGGCTCCCTGCTCTTTGTAGATTTAAACAATTCTTTGTTATTTGTTTACACGCTTTTGGCTGTTTGCTTTGCAAAATGCCTTTTAGTATCCCCACGTTTCTGTCTCATATTTACCTGCCATTAATTAAAATCCTCTTCATAAGCTGAGTTCTTCCCTTCCTGTACAGACACATGTTCAGCTTTTCCAGAATTTTGCCTCTACCTATACCTATTAATTTGCAATCCTGCTCTTTGAGTTGCTCTTTTTTTTCCTAGGGGTAGTCATTTATTACTCATTTTATGGGATGTTTAAGTAGCCCCCATGCTGAGCTGCAACACTTTAATTTCCTCACTTTTCACCTTAACATCTTTTTTACTAGCTTCCTCATTTTTAAGCCTTCAATTTAGTGCTCGATTTAGCATCAGTACACTGGTCCTCAGTACAATTCATCCTCTGAGGACACTACTCAGAATTATATTATTACTTAAGTACATCTACATTAATGTCACTTTTGTGTGACTGCATCGCACCGCGGAGATACACGAGCTTGCTGCAGGCCGGCCAGCTCAGGTCAAACTGCTGCAGATGGGGCTACGGCAGCAAGCTCTGGGTGCAAAACTTGCTCTGAGTTTAAAGGGGTCACTGGGAGCTTTGCCCCAAAAGCAGCGTGTCCAGATGCGCAGTTTCACACACAACGGATTGGGAGGCTCCCAGTACGGAAAACTTGGCCACAGGCAGCTTCTGGAAGGGTTGTGGTGGTGTTGAAGTTTAGGGGTTTTCTTGGGTTTTTTTCAATTTCACGGCTGCATGTGGGTTCTGTTCAGTTCTTGTTTGCACAGGTATAAATCTACGAGAACTCTTAAGAAAGCAAAACCTGATCACAATTTTTAAACTACAAAGTAAGATAAAAGGAAAGGGGAGGATGAGACAGGATTTGCAATCACCTCCCTGAAGGAGAATACAGTCACATCAAGGAACAGTGTAAAAAAAAAGAGTATCACATCAAAATTTGGGGATACCGGTAGCTCTGACCGAGGGTTTACCACACACTGCATGTGAACAAAATGCCTCTTTGACAGCAAGTCCTGATAAAATTTGGTGTCTTCCACAGAAAGTGTTGATTTCCTTAAAACATTAATTTCTGATGGTTAATTTCAAATGCTTTTTAGTCATATGTATCTCTGTGCTCTCTTTAGGGGCACGGCCTTCCTATGTGGGATTTTATGCAGTGCCTCTTGTAAGATGACATTAATCTTTTTCAAATGCCTTATCCTAATTTTAGGTTTAAAGCAATCCCATTTCAGTTTTATGCCTGCATCTCTTACTTTTGCTTTCAGATGTGGAGGATAAGTCACCTGAGCACTGAAAAATAAACAAAGAAAATGGGGTATCACAGTAGTCTTCATGACACAGTTTGTTCCTCAGACAATAGTGTCACACAGCAAAGCTGGTTACTTTATTTTTTGAAGCCAAGACCAGCTGAAAGTTCAGATATGCATTTATCACAACAATGGAAAACACAAATTGGCTTCTTTTCCTTTGTATGAAGTCATTACCAAACATATTGACTTGGAACCCCAGGGATTTGGAAGCGGCCAGAATTAGAACAGGCATAAAAATACTAAGATTTTTCAGCAAGAAAAGAGTGAACTTGAAGCTACAAAGGCTGGTGTGGGGAGAGAGAGAGGCAAAAGCAGCCATAGAACTGAGATTGATAACTTTGCAATTGGAAATAATACAGTTTTGAACTTAACAGACTTGGAAAAATCTTTTAGGATCACTGAGAACATTAAAAGTTGGTTCTTCTTCTGAGTAGGGAAGGACCAAAGCTGCAAGGAATATAAATTCACATTTTCTTCAGCAGGCAAAGGGTTAAAATATAAGTGACAGTGCCGGAGAAGCAAAACAGGCAAAATTACAACTTTGATCCAGCCTTTCCTTAACCCCAACCCTGAACAACTCTGAGCCATCTTATAAAGCTCACTGTATGGACAAAGCTTATTTTTGCTCCTGTTGGCATCTGAGTTGCCATTAACTGTGGATCGGCCACCCTTGCCAGAAGCTACAGCGAAGGGAACCGCCGTCTCTACCCCCGTCCTTCCCAGAGCAGCAAGCAGCCAGGCACGGGATAGCAAAGCACAGCAGTGACCCTACGGGCTGACCAAGAGGACTGAGAGGCGAAGCCAGCTTCTCCGGCCACTGACAGAGAGGGCACGTGGGGTGAGGCAGTGCAGAGCGGCGGGAAGGACAGTCTCCCCCACCTTCCTTACCGCCAGCATCCGCTACCCCAGCTCACTGCCGAGAGAGAAGGTGAGCCTTGAGCCTGTCTCTGCCCGTCTGTCCCCCATTGCTCTGTGGTTGCTGGGCGGTTGTTGCCTTTCCAACCACACGTTGATGAGTTTTTCAACTTCTGTAAGTGGGAAAAGATCATATTCCAGTAACGTAGACTTCTATAGCTATATTCTTCCCTGTTCAAAATATCCAACAGGAAGCTAGAGACGTTAAGCCATTCCCTACCCAGTAATCTCCTCAAAAGGACATCCTGGACCCAGTTGCTTTATGATGCTTCTGGTAACGCGCAGCAATAGACAGCTATGCAGTTATGTTCCAAACCCTATCCAGAAGGTTCCATAATCAATTTTTTGAGTTCATAGGAGATTCAAAATTCAATCTACTGGAAGCCTAGGAAGGAGAAAGCTATGTTTAAACATCATCCCCTGCGTGCCTGCAGAGTATAATACTTTTAAAAAGCTCATATGACATATAGAAAAACATTTCACTATCCATAAACACAGTAGCTGTGTGTATAAAAGAGTAGGTAAATTAAACTATCTGAATGAAAAAAGAGCTGAACAATGGGAACAAAAATCAGTTGAATTGAAATGAGCAAAAGTTGAAGCTCTTTGTATCAAATATAAAGAGCGAGGCAGGAAAAAAATGCCCTCTGAAATATTCATGTTCTGAAAACATGCTTTAAGTATATATAAAAATCCCAGTTTTTCACTTTTATCAGGTCATGACTTACTCCCTGGATAGGCACATTCTGACCCAATAGTTCTCATTGTGGGATCAGGGCTTAAATGACCTATTTGGATCTTAGATAGAGCAGCTGCTCTGGGGAGACCCAGGCTCTCTGCAGCATCTGTCTTCCTTAATGGAAAGCAACTTCCTATTTGTTTACCTGCAAAAGGCTGCAAGTGCCATTACAAGTGTGCTCGGGCCAATTTCATGTCATGTCCTGAGATAGAACATTTTCTTTGATTTTCTACACTGGTTTCAATCAAGAATTTTCAACCTACTTTAATTTTCTTGTATTCCTTGCACCAAACATTAACAGTAGGAATCCTGAAACATCCCCAGTGTTACTAGAGTTGTGAAAAAGGGAGATACCCGGCTTACTGAATTATTTCCAAATACTACTGTAGTTCTCTCTGCATCTCTAGTATAAAGGGGAAAAAAGTAAAACCTAATCATTAAAAGAAAACCTGTTTGGATTGTTTGAAGTGTGAAGGTCTTGTGTTTTGTAGTTAGAAATTACACTTCCTTACATGTTTCTTAATCTGATGCAGGTTTTTCTTTTTTTTCCCCCCTCTCGCTTTTAATTTGACATGCCAGTCAAAGTTAACATTAGGGAAAACAGCAAATATAAACCTTGTAATTTATATGCATTCATGTTGTACACCATAATAGCTCTCATCTTGGCAAAAGTTAGCAGATTGTTCTCTGCTCTCAGGAGGAAATAGCATTCATTTTAGGTTTTAATGGAGCTTTAGGGTTATAGTAACTCAAATTAAACTAAATCATCATGAATTATTTCTGAATCCCATGTTATGTGTTCTCTTTTTTCCCTTTGTTGGTTTATGACCGTGTGAGTTTCAGACACTGGCAACTGGAAACTTGTGCACTGAATATCACATCCCCACAGTTTGGAGGGAAACAGCAACGCCTCCGACCGTGCCTGCAATGACAGCAGCCCTGTCCGAGCACCAATAGCACACGTGAACTCATGTCTGTTATGGTCCAGGGTGACGATATTATGGCCTCGAGGTATTACTTCATCACAGGAACAACAGCTACAAGTACAAATTCTCATGCAGAGGTACTTCAACCAGAAAACAACTGTATTGGCATTATGTCTCATAAATAGAGGAGAAACTAGATGTAAACTTTAGGAGTATTGATTAATTACTGCTATTTGTCCAAATGTAATGTAAAATTCCAAGATTATTTTAGAATAGCTTTCTTACAATTTAAAGAGCAAAACATAAAGATCTATCAAAAGAAAATTTCAGGTCACATTTCTCTAAAACCTCTTCCTTCGATCTGGAATGGGAATGAACAGACAGTCAAGCCCACTTGGTATGACAGTGTAAGAGTGCATACACCAATATGAGAAGTTAGTTTTAAAACTTAAATTTCTGTGACATTAGCCATAGCCACCAAAACATAAATCTTATTTTAACATTTTTCTCCTGAGGTTGGCATCCCTTCTAACGTATCTTCCTGAAAGACTTGTGTGCACTGTGCTCCTACATCTAAGAGGTATACAGACCTCTGAATGAGGTTAGTCAGACTTCGCTAGTCTAATGAGACAGTAGATTAACTCTACAGCTTTACGAAGAACCACAGAGTCTGATGATGTGTCACATGGTTTTGGGATCTACTTCTGATCCAGAAAATTCATAATTTCTGTATCTTCTTACTACATTTGGTCCAGGACAAAATGTTGCTGGACTTCGCTGAAATTCCTTTCTCTTCTGTGACCTAATCAATCAGAAAGATTAAAATGTATTTTGGACTGTACGTGTTTAGAAATTATGAAAGGCTGAGAAGTTCTTCAGATTTTTGACATTTTAGTGGTACATTATGATGTGTGCAACAGAGCTATGAAAATGCACTGCCTTTCTTCTGTGTTAATAGCTAAATACCTATTCTAAAGTTGATCACATGTACTTACAGGTTCAGATTTTGCCACTTGTGGTTTGCCGGCATAGTTTGTGAATGTTCTTGGTTAAAAGCCATCTAGGATGAATAAGAAAGAGGATAAATAAATTCTAGGTTATCTACATTTGACATGTTGTATTTGTTATATGCAATTAGCTATGGAAAAACAATCGAAGAACAAAATACATGTAACTAGCAAGTTATTTATAGCTGTGGCTATTCAGCTACTTGGCATTAACTACGTATGCGATGAACCATTTACAGATAAGGAAGAACTGTTGGCTTCCTACCAGAAACAAGCTTTTCTGCGCTCCGCGTAGCTTCTCACATGGAACGGACTCTCACCACAACAGCAGCATAGCTTTGGATAAAGGAAATCCAGGTACTTCGGAAAGCCAGTGGGGAGGCATATGAGTCCATACCACATCCAGCATGGGAGCAACTGTAACTGCGTAGACTAGAACCAGCTGAAAAAATGAAGTTTTGACAATCTTTGCATAAATCTACCCAAGTAACTTGCCAAAAGGTTTCTACTACAACAGCAGTGATGTTCCTAACTCTCGTTCACTCCCGTTGCCCCTTCTACATAGCTGTATCTTCTGCTGTCTAAGGACAGTGTGCTTTTACGTTGCAGGATGTTATGGCTGAGGCCACTTACCAGGATCTGTTGCTATGAGAAAGAATGTTATTATTGGGAGGAAAGGCAGGTGCCCTCCGTAAATAACAACCACTAGCATCTAACAAAGCCAAAGATACTAAAAAAATATATCTTTAGGCTTCCCTTTATGATCTTGTTTTCTGGGAGAAACTAGGCTTATGTGATCCTCGACCTAAGAAGGAAAATCAAAATGAGCTTTGGAAAAAAAAAAAAATAGGTGTATTCTGCACTTTTTCAGTGTTTACTGACAAACTTTGGAGGTTAATAGCTATAGATGGAAATGCTGGACAAAAGGAATATAGAAATCTGAACGACATCCTGAAATGAAAAGGTGTGTATAATGGAAATTGCTGTGCCATCTGGTTTTGGGTATGCCAGCACCCACTCAAAATTAAGAGGCCAAATACACAGCCATTCTTCTTGTCATTTCCTTCCTTCTCACTATTTCATTTCTCCTTTAAGCATGAACTCTTATTTTTCTTCCTTGTTCTTCAGTGTCATAGCCATGGCTCCTTTTTCTTTTCTGTTTTTTCTTCGTTTTCCTCGCACGCTGACAAAGGCTTCTGCTGCCCTTGATTCCTACTGGCTCTTTTTTTCTACACAGTATTTTCCAAGTCCACTCATTTTCTTTTCTCCAAAGTTTAATCCTTCCACAAAAAGATTTAATTATCTAAACTGAGTATCTCAAATGATCCTCCCACGAGTCAAGATAGTAAAAAGCAAGACTTGGCCCCATTATGTTTATTTTACACACGTAAGGGAGAAAAGAAACCTGTATGATAGGAAAAATATAAAAAGGAAAAAAATTTAAACTAGAACTTGCAGCGATTTTAGCCACAGTGGAAAACACACATTTATTGGGAAGAATTCTCAGCAGTAATGCTGGAAATCTAACATTTTCTAGTTCAATTACAACATCGAATACTAGATATTGGTAAGAAAGAGGCTTGTTTCTTAGAACTTTGATACTGAATCAATACTGTGCTAATCTGTGATGCATTAAAACAGTGCAGGAGGTGTCCAAACACTATTAATAGTTTCATAGCCTTCCCATATATTCTTCCAGACATACTTAGTTATTGTCTAAATTACTGCCTTATTGCAACAAAACCAAGCATGTTATGGGCTTACATGAAGTTGCACTTTGAAAGACAGCCTAGCAAATGCTGGGGAGTCTGGCTGTGCACTTGATGTTCTACCTTCAGTAGGCACCATCACCACAGGAGTCTGAAGGCTTCACTTTACCTGTGGCTTGTTTTTGAACAACAGGAATGATGGTGACCCAAAAAAACAGAGCCATATTTAGGACCTGGTGCAGGTTCAATGGCATTTAAGAACTGAGTACTTAGTCAAGTCCCCAGATATGACAGGCAATCATTTCAGTGATGGGATTCCTCTTCTAACTTCATAGATTTGCAGTGGAGGTGTTTACATCCCATCTATTGATGCAAGCACCTTTTCTAGTCAATGGAGAAAAATAAGCACTTGCAGAGCACAATTCATCTGATGTGTCTTAAGGAAAAACAATATGAAGTCACCACAGACTTGCAAAGAAAGCCAAGCAGATGGAGATATGGGCACTGCTGACTCCTATATTTGGCCAAACAACTCCCAGCCATGGTGTATAAACTCAGTAATTAAACTGGGTAATTACTGGTGTCTTCAGCCTTGTGTCCTGGAGCTATTCCAATTCCCCTTGATCCTCCTAGAA
Organism: Phaethon lepturus; assembly: GCF_000687285.1. Classification (NCBI taxonomy): domain Eukaryota; kingdom Metazoa; phylum Chordata; class Aves; order Phaethontiformes; family Phaethontidae; genus Phaethon; species Phaethon lepturus. The sequence goes on along the minus strand of NW_010565433.1, from coordinate 81,974 downwards.
GCCCTATATGATGACTTTAATATTTTCTTTTTTTCATCAGTGTCTGAATTGCTGCTTCGTTGGACTGAATTTCCATGCTTCTCTCACATTTAGGCAGCTGATATATCCAATTCATCTTCCTCCTCATGTCTTCTAACTAATGATTCACAATTCATGGAAAGACATTTTTGTTATAAGTCTCCTGATGGTTAGGTGGTTTAGAAAATCCCATCTCACATCTCTCCCCTTAAAAACTTGACCTTTGTTTCTCTGTCTATTCATACAGTCATAGACTCCGTTAGGAGCCTGTAACACTATAAATTAGAGTTTACTGTGATGATGAAGAACTTTTTGGTTTATTTTTATAAAGTGAATTATTTTCAGCTGGGACCTAGATGTTGACCTCATTGATTTTTTTCCCTCCACATAGGCCACTAATGCAGCACTGGAATGTATCATATTTGACTGGATGAAATCAAAGTTGCTGAACTTGCCTGTATCCACTTTTGTGTGTAGTTGCTATTAGGTTGAGACTATCCGATGCACATGACAAAGTTTGTTTCAATGGAGCAAAAGGAGGAAAATATCAGAATTTTTGGGCAATGATATGATTAGAGGAAGGAATGAAAATCCTGATCCAAGCAGAAATCATTGATTTTTAAGGAAGGAAGAGCTATGTAATCTTCATATGGTTGAAAGAAAGCACAACCAATTAGCCATTTTGCTCCTTTCCAAAGAATTAATAGTTGACTACTGCTTCCTTCTTTAGGACTTTTGGTGATGAAATTGCATATTTAAAATCTAACCTATTAGTGTTAGCAAAAACTACATTCCATTATGAAATAAATTAATCATTCATCTATGATGGTCATGAAAATCAGTGAGGTTTTTCTTCTCCTTCTTTCTTCCTTTCTTAATCCTTGGATTTTACCTATAGCCTGCGTGCAAGTAATGCACATTAGTCAATTAATAGGCTGTTAAATGACAACAGTTCCGGGCAATTTAATTACTGTTGGTAAAATAAGAAATGAATTATTGCATGTCAGTAACTAATTTCAGCTCCTTTCCTTGGAACAAATCAACTTTGAATGCAATGGCTTATTTAGAAAAAAAAAAATATTGCTTCCTTGCAAATGCAAATTGATGAGTCATTTCTTGGAAAAAAATGTAAATGTTTCTTCAAAACCTTCTTCCCTTTTCTCATAGTGCCAGCCAAAGTTTATTTTAAAAGTATGGTACTGTTTCTGCAACTAAATATATAAAAAAACAGAGTATGAACATAAATAAAGAAAAAGAACATGCAACCCAGAATGCTCTTCCCTCTACTTCAGCCATCGTGTATGTTAATATAATAAATACATTAAAATGAAGGAACTTGAACCATCAATTAAAATATGTAATTCTGTAGTAAAATAGACTTACTTGCTGCAACTGATGATATTACAAGGTGGTTTGCACAAGAGATAGCAATGGCATTTTCTTAATTGTGCATTAGTTTTCTTTTTTGAAGTATCAAGAAATAATTTACTATGGATAATAACGGCTAGCAGAACAATTTATAATCCCAGATTTTATCAACTCCATATAATATAAGGACATGACCAGAACACATTATTATGTGCTGGTCTCAAAAGACATCAGCATCACTTACAACCTGTTCTGGCAGCCTCTATTTAGGAAAACCTCATATTAATTTTAGTATTTAATACATGAAGGAAGTCACTCAGCTTCATCCCAGTGGCTCCACCTCCCTGGTGCATGCTCCATCACATTTCTGGAGTGAGTTGGCTCCATCACAAATGTGTGACTAGAGGACACCTTTCTCAGAAAGTTTATTTCACTGCTCTCTGACACTTTTTACAGGGAAGTAAGTAATTGTTAATGGAAAGAGCTCTCAGAAGATTTCATTTTTTCATCCTCACATATGTGTGGACTCTTGAACAAACTACTAACAGGCTCCTGAATGAGTGCCTAGAAGGAAGGGAAGAAAAAAATCACTCAAAATTTTTTTTTCATCCACAGCCCATTTTATACCTTCTCACTGCTGGGAATTTGTGTTTGACTAAGGGCTCCTCACCAAAAATAAGGATAGCACAGATGGGTTTCATACAAGCATTAGTCAATACAAAGATTGACATAAATAAAAATAAAAAATATAAATGTGTCACCACCAGACACCTTGCTTTTGCAAAATCTTCCAAAAAATAAAATACACTTCATGAAACAGAAAATGCACTTGTTTCTGGAAAGTTTGCGAAGAGTTACATGATAATCAAACTGCAGCAGTTCGTAAAGAATCCAGTCAGGTAAGCGAATAAAAAGAAACCAGCTTTATATCAAACTTTGAAAACTGAGCCAGTCCAAAGATCTCAAACAAAACAGTTTTCACTTGAAAATCACCTGTGCAAGAGAGCTGCTTAAACTCAATTATAAATTGAAAGCTGTGAAAAAAATAAAGCAAACAATAAAAGACCCTACTCCCATATAGCCCAGGAAAAGTTAAACTTTCACATTTACAAATTTTTGTTATGATTTTCAGATATCATAGACGTCAACTGTGACCAGAATGTTTACTGCATTCACCTCTATGGGCTAAAACCCAGTGCATATTACGGCATCCAAACCACCTTTTTTGTCTCACCTCAATAGCTATAAAATATCAGAAAGAGGGTTAGCTAAGAACCCCCACTTTCATCCTCTCCATCAAGCACTAGTTCCTCACTGTATAATAATACATATGAATCCTTTAGTTAGGACATTGAATTTGACTCCCAAATGGAGCAACCCAGATCTGAGCACTTAACACAGATCACAATACGAATGACTGGTTGATTCAGACAGATTTCCTAAGTGGTCAAGGATGAGGTCCTTGCCTCTTCTCCGTGTCCTCTACTGGAAAGACAATTCTTACAACTGAAACCTTTGCGAATATGACATCTTGTGCCACTTGCTTATGGACTGGCAGAAGTCCCAGAGTTACTGGAAACTTCAGAAATACCAGCCACACCAGGATGGAAGAGAATCTCTACACTTTACTCATGGAGGTTCTTCTGAGAATGTCACACCTTTAAACCCTGTTTTCACTGCACATCTCCCAGACTCTACGCTCTTCTTTTCCCTATTACATATCTGTCTGTATGTTATTACTGTAGCAACCACCTATTGTAGACTATCTATGAAGCGCTGCCTTGTCCTGCAACTCTGATGGACTATGAAACGGAAGAACTGGCAAATCATGTCATGCTCAAACTCAGGAAACGTTGTTTCTGCTTTTGTACTTATTTTACTGTACTCTTTTGTACCATACTGTCCTTTACTGTTTTATTGCCACTCTTTTAAAGGAAAATGAATACAAATTAAGTGCGCAGAAAGAATTAAATGCATGGTCACCTGTAATTAATACATGACTGATATCAATAGTAGTTTTACCGCAAAGTCTAAGCAAGCTCTCTGTAAATACATGCTAGAATTGTGAGGTGAGAGAATCACCATATTCACCTTGCTGATCCCAGTATTCCCCAAAACAGTGATTTCCTAGAATAACCTCAACAATCACCTGCAGCATGATAGTGCCAACAGCCTAATAATTAGGAACATTTCCGTGTACAGAATGACTTCATTGGTAAAACACTCCACATTTCCTCTCTGTAGTTTCTTGATAGTTCATTCCTTGAGGTAACAATTCACTGGTTGTGCTCTAGATATAGACATAAGACAGACAAGAAACACTTCCTCTGGACAAGAGTTGCGGTATTTCTGGCCATGACTTTGTGGACATAAGTAGTTCTGGTTTAGATGCAGAGTGCAGCAAAATAAATTTGATATATTAGGATTTATCAGTCTTAACGAGAGGTGCATAATTAACAAGTCATCTCCAGAAACATCAACTCTGTCGTGCAAGCACAGTGACTGGGTGATGCATACAATTAGCCCAGTGCTTTCTACAACTTAGTGAACAAGGCTGTTCTCCAGAGAGTTCATGAACAGTAGCTATAACCAACGTGCTACGGTCATGTCCAAGATATTCACATAAACAGTAGCACAGACAGAATCATCCTGTGTGTTAGAGCAGACTACTTGAAAATCCATCAAACCTATGAAGTCCTGAAATTCTGCTAAGACCATCAGCTTCAACCAGACCAATACACCTTCTCCAGCCTTGGTTCAGATTAATCCCAGGTCCAGGCAACAGGAATCTGTGGTCTATTGCTTAAAGCCCATGCAATTCATCAACTATACAAATGCACTTGCAGGTAACAGGAGCTTCCACCATCACAGTACGGAAGTGTTAGAATGTCATCATGGTTACTGCCTAGCCAAAGGTACTGGTTTTGCTCTTTGCCAGTTATACAGATCACTGTTGGCTATCGATAGAAAAAGCAAAAAGAACATCTTAGCGTTTATGGCAAAGAAGAATGGAATTTGCAAACTTGCTCCAATACTGCAAACGCTTGAAAGTTCACATATTCCTTTGGAAGCAGAAGAAAAGAAATCCATCTCTCCTCCACTCTATCCACATTTATGTCATGCCCAGTGCAATTACTCTGGGTATAAACATTCCTCATTAACCCCCAACTACTCCAAGAGTTGGAGCCCCATGTATGAGCATACGCTTTGCCAGATATAACCTTACTGCATTATTTCCTCTCACAGCTGCACAGACAGACACCAGGAAGGAAATTACGATACCTTCCCTGGTATGCTCTGAACAGTTTCCCCCTTTAGCACTTCCATAAAGAAGCAAGAGCTTCTTTAAGAAGGTTTTGCTAAAAAGCTGGATGATACCCTCCAGTCCAGAAAGAAGAGTTCAGCCACCCTGGAGTATAGTTACATCCCTGTTTCTTAGTTATACACTCCCAGTTGCATAGCACGTTGTCTTGGGTTGGTACGTCTCCATATATTTACGCAGCAAATGCTAACAGAAGCAGTAACGAAGAAGGAGAGCAGAGGTAATAACAGGAAAACTATGGTCAGACATACAGTTTGTGCCACAATGCCTCGTCTACTTATGAAAAACTACTTAGTAATAAATAAGAACATCCAAAGGCATCCATAAAGCTGAGCAGCAATCTAGAGAACAGAAACAAGAAATGTTGCATGAACTATCCCAAAAGGATATTTCAGAGATCCTCTTCTCATAGTCACTGTCTACTACCTTCTTCTTCTCTCACAAAATGCCTCATAATAGAGAGGACAGGGACAAACACCTCCTCAGGGCACAGACCACCCATTACGTGGTATTTCAGGTAATAGGATGCAGGATTTCACAGGGGCATTAGCAAGCACAATTACCATCCTAGAAGGGACATTGCACCCAAAAAGCAGGCCATGGAATTTTAGGAAGTACCTGATTATCACAGTTCTTTGAAAATCCAGCTAAGCACCCTCAAGCATATCTAGATGCTCCTTTTCTGATGTCTGCCCCTTCATCATTTCTCTAGTAAGGAGTTATTATATCAGAATGCTTTCAATATCAGACTATTTAAAAAAAAAAGTCTATCAGGCACTTTATAATGCAAATAAGTCTTTTCAGGACTTGCAGAGTGAATGAATCCAGGAGTTATTGTCCCTTCATCCTTTGACCTCCCATCTTCCAAAGCCTCTGGCACATCTACCATTTTCCTTATGTATTAGCTATTAAAGTAGCAGACTTCAGAAGTGCTTTCCAAGGAAACTCACATTCAGGCTCCCACTTGTAATAGAGATTTACAATTTAGTTATCTATTGTGAATAATTAGTCTCCTAGAAATTGCTTTGGTAACATTTAATGTGACATGGCTTCTCTGTTCTGCTCTCATTCCATATTTCAACATTTTATATTGTAGCTCCCTTTTGACAAACCCTATTAACCAAACCTTCCAGGCCTTACTGAAAATGTCAGGCTATAGAAAACAGATAAGAATTGTCATTCTGCAGTACCAGCAGAAGCCTGCTGACTTGAATCTGGCAATACTTTACTAAAGCTGTAACTCACAGGGCAAGAGAAGCCACAGCATCAATTGCTAGGGCAATGGAAAAGGGAATATGGCAAGATGTTTTACAGTTTGCTGATTTCTGCAGTTAGCTGCTATCTTCTTTTTATCTGAAAACCTACTGAAATTACAAACTTCAAACAAGACAATGATGAATTGAGTAAGATTAAAGAAGTGTCTGGGTTGCAATGCAATGACCAGTGCAGGACCCAGCATTTCAAAACACATTTGATTGCAGAATCACTTGCTAAACCAGAACTTTTAAGAAGTGTGACTAACTTCCGATGGCCTTCTGTTTGGAAGTACTTTTAATTTTATCAATAACCAAGTAGGGAATGTGGGTGCATTTAGTCTATATAATCTCATTTCAATATTTTAAGGACTCAACACTTAAGGGTTACAAGATTTTTTTGTGTAATTTGAAAATTGAAAACCTGTAGTCTTCTTACGAAAGAAAAAATGCATTTTCTATCTGAAGAGGAAGAGTCTGAATTTTGAATTTATGCCATTTGTGGCAGCTGCTTCATGTTGTTCTGCTCACAAGACCAGGTCTTGGAAATGGAGTTCCTGGGACACATTACTGCCTATGAGGATATCCCACACTGGGATCCTGAACAGCAGTGGCCTCTTGTTTTGACTTCCCAAGTTTAGGCATTTCAAAAAGGCAGACAGCTAGTGCATTAACTCCTCTCAGCAGTATTCAAAACATCTTGCAGGGAGAGCCTGCTGTGTCTAAGCACACACCATGGCAGGCAGACAGACAGACCCCTCATGGAGTATTCAAAACCATAGATGTTAGTTTAAGTCTTTTACTCTCACTCCCATTCTTTTCACTTCTCTAGTATGCTTTGGTGAATCCTAGGTACCCAGCTGCATCACCAGGCACCCACACTAGGCTCTAGGAACTAATGCCAGGTGATGCAGATGACCACCATCACCTGCTTCGCCTCTGCTGGAAAGCCAAGACAGCTCCCACCTCTGAAACAGAGGTCAGAAGACAGAAGCTATTTCTGGGAGGAACCTGCAGTCACTAACAACTTTGCCTTCCTCTCAGCAGTATGAACAGCAAATCTGGAGCAGAAGGTCTTTCACTTCAACTTTGTACCCCAGCTCTGACTCCCGTGGAAGGTGCTGCCCATCCTTGGGGTAGCAAGCAACGGTTGTTACCACTGTTGAAATGGCTCCTTGCACTGGAGCTCCCATCAGCTCCTAATTTCTACCTGAAGAAGTCCTCTAAACAAGCTGCCGTTGAACAGGACTCACAATTTTAGGCCATCTAATTTTCAGGACTTTAAGAGCCTGGACTTAGGTCTTAGTCACCTTTACTTGCCCTGCAGAGCAATCGCAGTATCTCTTGGGGACCAGGCATAAAATAAGTAACAAGGCTTCTCCTCCTACATAAAGCTCCTCGCTGATCGCTGGGTACATTAAGTCCATTGAACAAAGTCAGGAGCCCCGCATTTAAATGTTACGGTGAAAGAGTCATCTCTTTTTAAAGGTGGTTCAAAAGCAAGAAAAGATAGCAATTGCCGTAAGAGTCATTGCTCACACCACTAGTCACATCACCTTGTGACCCGATGAGCTAGGCCAGGTGATCAAAACCAAAAGTTCTTACCTGTCCTAAAAGGTGATGTCAGCAGCTGCACTCACCAATAAGGCCTGCCGCCTATTGCTTGTGCGATGGTAAACGGTTATAGGCAGACAAATCTGCTGCTTCGTTTTAATCAGTTACTTAATCAGCTTGCTTGGAATGAACTGGTTTGGCTCAACAGACCGAGTGACAAAACATGTCAAAGCGGAGGGTGTAATAAAAATGTACTGATAAATCATGGAGAAGTGATAGCATCATTCTTTTTATTTACCCTTTTGTTTCCATCAGAGCAAGTTAACCTCAGCTCCTTTCATTCATCTTTTGTTGTTATTGCTGGGAAATTTAGTATTTAGCTCAAGAAGTTTCGCATGATGAATTATTAAAAATCTTTAACTGTTGGACAACCTTCTAGAGGTATAAGACTTTTTAAAAAAAAAATTATCCCTCATTTTGCTGTGAGGGGAGACAGCTAATGAAAAATGGTCCAGAATTATTGTGAAACAATTGTCTGTAGTGTAATCAAGTCTGCTTCTGCCCTCCAACTACTCCAAGATATAATGATACATGTATCATTAAGCAGCTGCTATGGATGCCTGAGGAAACTGGTAGAAATTTGTACCTATTGTTTTTCTTTCTACACTTCAATCTGCTCTGTTACACTCCTTCCATCCGCTTCCCACTGCACTTTTTAAATGCTTGTAAGACAGAGTTTTACATATACTTTCGGCTGGATTCTGCCACTGGCTCCACTGGTGTAACCCTTCACCTGAAGGCACATCTGCTGTCCCCGGGAAAGAAGGATTTTGACGTTCCTGGACTAAGTGGCTGTTTAATTATGGAATCTTTCAAGTAAGCTCTTTTAAGGTTGTGATTTTTAACACAGCAAATAGAGGGCAAGGGAGAGTGTGTGACTAATGTTTAATTAGAAGAGCTTTGAAATTAAACTATTGTTTGTTTAATGGTTGCTAAGTGCTGTGTAATACTAAAGGCTGTAATTAGGTGTGTGGGATTCTCCTCCGCTGTCTCCAGCCCCACGTACATGGCCTCCAGTTAGCAAGTTATCCTATACAAGGCGCAAGGCATGCTCTTTGCAACAGGCTCTTAGTAGTAGGAGCCAAAAACACTCTTAGGGGTGACATTTTCCACATTGGTCTATTCAGTACAGAGCACATTTTGAGGACTTTAAATAATAACAACAATACTTAACAGCAAGCCAAAATTTTGCCAATGAAAAAGTCACCTTGGTCTATGTCCATTTTTATTCCTCTTCAAGCAAGAGGCCTAACACAAGATATAGGAAGAAGCAAAATACTAGGAGTAATTACTGAAAGAGGGAAGGTGGAAAAGAACCATTTTCCTGAGCTCTTCAGTGAAATAATTCAAATCTGGTTTATAATCTTATTTTATATTTTTAAACAAATGATCCCAGTCTCCAGGGTGCCTGCCAACAGAAATTTATTTCCGGCATACGTTGTAGAATGATATCCTCCATTTTAGTCATCAACAAAGACACTCATGTGATCCTGCCAGCACACAGGTATTCAAGAAGGTGGACACTGGTGTCATGGCAATCACTACTGAGAGACCTCTTTAATTTGTACAGCAGTTTTATTTGTGCATGGCAGAAATCCACAACAGCCTGATTTTCCTTAGAGAAAACCAAAAAAGCTAAGAAGGTCTCAACTACATTTCTGTGTGCTGGCAAAGAGGGGTAACAGGGTAAAGCTGCATGA